>NW_022325438.1:0-50960 GCF_002776525.5 Piliocolobus tephrosceles | reverse complement strand
ATTTTCATCAAAACTTGGGAACAAAGACACGAGAAAAAATCTTCCCATTCATCCCCAACAAAAATGTATTTAGTATGGGTTCCTTTCTGATGCTAAAAATCTCCTTTCTAATTCCTCTTTCCTCCCTCTCCAAACCCATCTTTGTATGTGGACATAAGGTAGGGTGGGGAGCCTTGGAGGTGCCCAGAGTAGCCAGAGGAATGGGAGCAGGAGCTGGAAATGCAGACCTAGGGGCCGAGCTGTTTGTTGAAAAAGAGCATTTCAGTGGCCAGCTTGCTGCTTTGGGAGAGGCAGCAGGACAGGCAGGTAGGGAGAAACAATCAAAGAAAAACCTGCTCCTTGCTACCTCAGGCAGTTTTTAATTGGTGGTCCAGCTTCTGCTTCTATCTGCATCATTTAGCCTCTAGTGCTAAGAAGAAAAGGGAGCTTAGAAAAAAATCATCTTGCATAGGGACAATAGTAGAAGAGAAAGAAGAGAGAGAAGAGGAACAAAGGGAGGAGAAGGAGGAGGAAGGGGAGAAAGAAGTGTTGCATGTTCAGAAGTGTCTTTGGTCTGCCTGCTGGAGGGTCTGGAGTACACCTCCCCCTTTTTTCTCTTTCAAAGCTGGAGAGAATTGTACAAGTTTGTGGTGTGTATGTGTGTGTGTGTTTATGTGTGTGCATACATATGCTTGTGTGTTACTGCCATGTGTCTGCAGCTTTGTGAGCATGAGTTTGAGTAGTTGTAGGTTGTCTTGGTCACTTGGTGTGTTGCCATGCACATTTCTGAGTTTGTATTGGTGTGTGTCTGAGTGTTGTGTGTGTATGTATAACCAGGTAAAGATTTTGAGACCTATTTGCTTCCTAGAAGGAGTAGCATGAATGATGGAGAAATCTTCAGTTAATATCTTCTCAGCTGCGGAAAGCAGCGCAGAGAGATGTGCCCCCTAAATATGGGCTCTGAGAAAGAAATCAGGGCAGCCTTATGGAGATGACAAAAGGGGGGCCAGACATCTTCCCAAGCTTGCCACCTGAATACTAGCTCTCCAACCAGCCAGGGCGGGTCCTGTTAGTACTCTACAGGACAATGAGGTGGCCCAATAATGAGTTTTGAGGCTAGATGTCCTGACACATGGTAGGATAATGAGAGGGGCTGAAGGCTGCCTTCTTCCCCCTAAGGCACATCGTGCTGATTAGGACAGGAGAAGCGAGAATATATAATAAGATTATTTTGTTGTATTTTAATGGTCAAACTCAGGATATCCTTATACATATGATAACATTCAGAAATGCACAACTTAAAACATGAAATTCTACCACGCCCTGTTAATATTTTGACACCTTTTCCTGTACGTTTTATTTGCATATACTAACATTTTGAATCTGTATTAATATGTATATATGCACATAACATAGCCACATATATTCACACATATACACATCATTGTTAATTTTTACAGAAACAAAATAATGCAATATTGTTCTGCAACTTGCTTGCTTCTCTAAACATTTCATGGGCATCAGTCCATGTCAATTAATATAAAATTGTATCCGTCATTGAAATGGTTGCATACTATTACTTTGGCTCCATTCCGTTTATCTAGTCCTTTAATGATGAACATTTCTATGGTTTTCTAAGTTTTGCAGTTGCAGTGAGCATCCTTGTGTGTGCC
The DNA here is from genome assembly GCF_002776525.5 of Piliocolobus tephrosceles. Lineage (NCBI taxonomy): Eukaryota > Metazoa > Chordata > Mammalia > Primates > Cercopithecidae > Piliocolobus > Piliocolobus tephrosceles. The sequence goes on along the minus strand of NW_022325438.1, from coordinate 49,308 downwards.
TTAGCATACCCTTATATGACTCTGTCAGTAAGAGATCATGGCAATGAGGTTTTGTTCCAATGGGGACCTACCAGGAAGGGAGGTCTGGAGAACCATAAGCTTGCAGTTCCTCTGTTGTCAGTTCTTAGCTTCTCCATTAATATGCAGGGCAATTTCTTGTTCTCTGCTTCTGGTGCCTTCTCTATACAGAGACACTAAAAATAAATTCACCTGCCTCCTCATCACTCTGCTTATTTAACTGTCTTTCTTAAGGATTCTCAGCATATCCATCGGGGTTTGAAAATACATGCTCCAGCAATTCACTTGCAGAGCAGAAGATTAAATGCTATTTTCCACTTTGGGCTTTCACTGGTGTTGCTATGATGTGCTTATGTTCCCTAATGCAGGTAGTAGTTCTAAAGGAAATAGACCAGGCAACCTAAGAGCATAATGACCTGGTTAGAGTCCCAGCTACTATGCCTAACAGCTGGGAGATATTAGTCAAGTAATTTGCCTAACCTAAACTTCACTTTCTGGACAAAAGGATAATAATGACTGTAGTGTTAAATGAAACAATGTGTTCACAGCAATTAGCATAGTATCTGAGACATATCAAGTGCTCACTGAATCTTAGCTACATTATTATTATCATTATTGACCCACAAATACAGCAATTGTATCTAGTTCAACCTAATTTCATTATAATCTTCTCTATCTCCATAAATGGCCTCACCATATACTCAGTTGTTTGATTTAGAAACAGTGCGTTGGAGATGAAGCCCTAGACTTGGATGACAAATATTCTTTTGTTTGTTTATAATATTTACTTCTTTCCCTGTTCACTGTATGCTTGTAAAATTTCTAATATTATAGAAATGTGTGACTTGGAATGCTTGAAATTCCCCATAATCCTCTGCCCAAGATAATCACTATTTGCCAAAGTATATTCTCTATTTCTTTGTTTGCCAGTTTATTGACTGTCTCTCTCCTCCACTAAAGCAAAGCTCCAAACGCACAGGGATGATAAAAGTTTTCCTCTTGGCCGGGTGCGGTGGCTCACGCCTATAATCCCATCACTTTAGGAGGCTCAGGAGGGCGGCTCACAAGGTCAGGAAATCGAGACCATCCTGGCTAACATGGTGAAACCCCGTCTCTACCAAAAATACAAAAAAAAAAAAAAAAAAAATTAGCCGGGCATGGTGGTAGGCGCCTGTAGTCCCAGCTACTTGGGAGGCTGAGGCAGGAGAATGGCGTGAACCTGGGAGGCAGAGCTTGCAGTGAGCTGAGATCGTGCCACTGCACTCCAGCCTTGGTGACAGTGAGACTCGGTCTCAAAAAAAAAAAAAAGTTTTTCTCTCTCTGAATATCCAGTATCAAGCCTCATGGGCTAGCATGTGGCAGGAAAGTAGTAAATGCTTTTTTGAATGAACAAGCTAGTAATTATTATTACTAACTTAGGGGAAGGGTCTGATAAACCTTCCCCATTTCCAGGGATAGGGCTGGAAATGACTGTGTTCACTGCTGCTGGACAGGGCAGGCCAGGAGAGGATGGGATCAGAAACTAGTTAGACTTGAAGGGGAGGGGTTGATCTATCAGACAGAAGCCATTATCCTGAAATCTGGAGCACAGACATAGATGAAAGCTCTATGGCACTGTCAAAATGTGGGCAGTATATTCAGGGAACTAGAGATTGTGACAGTCATGTGGGACCCAGCAATGGGAAATCCAGCAGTAGGCTTAGCTCTAAAATCCATGTGAATGAGAAGTCCAACTCTTGGGGGCTTGTTGCAGGTGTTTGGGAGTACAAGCTGTGGCCTAGTAGCACCCACCAGGTTTGGAAAATACCTAGTAGGAGCCCATAGAACCTGAGGGCAAGGGCAGGATCCTGGGACACAGATTAAGGCACAAAGAATAAGGCAGGAAATACCTCTGGAAGTCCCTAGCTCCAGGGCTTTGCACAGAAGATGGGCTTAGGAGTCACGAAGGAGGCAGGGACCCATGGTCACTAGGCTAGACCCAGGTGGCAGTAAAACATGACTTTCTTAAAAGCCTGATTGTGTCAGACCCTGAGGATAGGGCTGGAACTGCCACCAACCCTTTCCTGTCTTAGGATAGGACAGGCTGAGAAGCTATTAAATGGTTGGGGCGTGGGTGTGGCTGTTGCTACAGAGCATGAGATATGGGTGTGTGCTCTGGGCACAATCCCTGTGCATAGGGAGGAGGAAATGCACACCTGTTTTCTGCTGGACATACTGGCTTATGCTAATTGGCAGACATGGCAGGCGTAGACTGCATGAAATGCAAGGGGTAAGAATATGAACTGAGAGGACCTGGGCATGTCAACTCCAGCAACCCCTCCACCCAGCAGAAACAGGCTCCCTGTGGCCAAGTTTGGGGCACCCAAGCTTGTGGCAGGGACTAAGAGTGGGTCAACGCTGTGATGTTTATTTTCTAACCAGTCCTTCCTTGCTATCCCTGACCTTTCCATGTCCCAGAGTCCACTCATGATCTGCCCTCTGCATTGTGTCCAGATGTCAGGGCTGCCCAGAGAAACAGGTGTTCTGGTCCTTGTTGCACCCCACAGGTGGGGAATGGCTCACACAAGAGGCTTTTCTGACTCTCGCACAGGTGAGGAGCGCAGTGGAAAGACCCTGGGCTTCATGGGCATTGGGTTGATGCACTCTAGTGAGAATCAGGGTAACACTCTCTCAGATAACTCCCTGGAGACTGGACCCTCACTGGTCCTTGGAGAAGAAAGGCAGCACTGAGGCAAAATCATGTTGCCTTCACTCAGTCTGATGTTTCTAGAAGAGGAGGCTTTGCGCTGGTACCCACACAGGAGAAGCCAGCAGGGAGCAGAAGTAAGAGAAAGGGCTTCTGGGTCTTCTTCCTCAACTAGACTGTAATCCAGGGTTTTCTGCTCAAGTTATTGAACCTCTTAGAGCCCTAACTATATTTGAAGATTAAATTAGAGCACTTACAGAGAACTCTTGGCACAGTGTCATCTACAAGTAGAAAGTAAATGCAACATAAATAGCAGCCGTTATTATTATTGCTGGCATTGTTGTTGTAAGGTTAGAGACAAGCCTGGTCAAGAAAAGTCAGAAAAGGGGCAGAGGGAGTTTCAAAGGGTGGACCAGGCCAGGTACACTGGTTCACATCTGTAATCTCTGCACTTTGGGAGGCTGAGGCAGGAGGACTTGAGGCCAGGAGTTTGAGATCAGCATGGGTGACATGGCAAGACCCCATTTCTACCAATAAGTAAATAAATAAATAAAAATCAGAGTGCATGAAACACTCCATAGATCAATGGGAAAAACAGCTTCCAGATTCTCGGGGCTCATGGTCAAGGGTTGGGGGTAGGGGTGGAGTAAGGTCTTCTGACTGGTCTACAAAACATGTGACTAGAGACACTGTCCCAGCACTGGGCAGTCCTGAGTGCTGGGGCATGCAGTGCTTCCATATCCCACAGCTCCACATTTAATCTGAACTGTGACAGAGAATTGTGTGTTACTTTATCAACAACAACAATCTTAAGCATGATTAGTATGTTCTTTTGATGTATCATATTATTATTGCAGGTAAATTATTTCACTAATATTAGATATCCTTAAATGTAATGAATCTATCACTACTAGGTTCTACATACTAGCCAAGGGCTTTCCGTGCATTATATCATTTGATCATCATCTGTGGTAAATATTATCATCTTCTGGATGAGAAAACTGAGACTCAGAGAGGTTAGTTGATTTTCCCAGGTCACACAGCTAATAAGTGGCAGAACCAGGAATTGAACCCAGTTCTGTCCCTCAAGCCCACACTTATAACTTCTGCCATGCTACCTCCTTTTCTCCAAAACCTGTGTAGTCAGCACTACTTTGAACCAATAATACAACCACTTTTGGGCCCTTCCCCATTCTTGAATCAGAGAATCTCAGACTTGGAAGAGACCTCAAAGTCATCTGTCCTACACCATACCCTCTTATCTTTCTTATCGAATATTTGAAAATAGTGATCAAGTCCTCATCAGAAAACAGCCTTCTTTATTTGAATGTAACAAAGGGCCCTCCCAGAGGAACACATTCCACCCTGGAAGGAGATTTCCAGGTGCTCCAGAGTTCACTTGCCTTTTCGGACTCTCAGACTTTAACTCCCCCTTCCCCTTCCTTTTCTTCCACCTATGGATGCTATACCACCCCCAATGCCTTTAACTTCTGTCTTTATCCTCTCTGTCAATGTGCCAGGCATAGTGCTAAGCACCCTGTAGGCACAATCGCATTCCATCTTCCCAGCAACATTTTGCGGTGGATACTATTCTTATCCCCATTTTACTGATGAGGAAACTGAGATACAAAAATGTCATAGAACCAGCAGATATCAAACACAGGTAGGTCTCTCTCCAAAGCCCATAATGTCATCACAGGACTGCAGTCTCTCCATTTACATTTCAGTTCAGTCAGTTTCTTTATTTCTCCTTAGTATAGCTGAGGTGGGCTGGCATCATAAAGAAACTCTCTCTCCAAAAAAAAAATTACTAAAAGCAGCATGCCACATTTAAGACTAAGGGGGAGCACAAAGGCAATAACTACAGAAAACACCAGCCACATAAAGGCAGGTTCTCAAAGTACAGATTTATGACACTCCGATAATTACTTCCCTTCACCCAAGGGGCTGGCATTACTTGACCTGTACAATGCCTGGCTTCAGGGCCTCTGACTCCTTCCCACCACCATGTGGCAGTGTCTTCTTGGGCTCCATCCACAGAAATTGGACAACTTTCCACTTGCTCCTTACCCAGGTTTATTCTCTAACTTTACTCCAATCAGAGAGTTATATTTTATCCATGCTTTTCCATTTAGTCACTCAACAAACATTAATTTGCAGATAAGAATTTAAAGAATAGTCTCACCCTTTTGGTGAGATAGGACTTTGCATATCAGTCCTTAATTTTATAGTTTTGTGTATAGCACCTACTCAATGCCAGACCAGATCTGAACACAACAAATGATGATGTTAGTTATGATGATGATGATGACAAGAATAAAAACAAGAATAACAATAATAAAATGCTTACTGAGAATCCACCATAGGCCTGGCAGTGTGGCTAAACACTGCCTGAATTTTCACATTTGATTCTTTCAATAACCCAGTAAGGGAAGTATTGTTATCTTTTCCATATTACAGAGGCTCAGAATGTTAAGCAGATTGTTAAGGTCACGTGGCAGTGAGTGTCAGAGCTAGGATTTGACCTTGAGCACTGTGCTGTAGTGTTTCATAGCATGCTTGTCATAGAGAGCTAAGTGGCATGGTCCTAAAGGGGACATCAGTGCACTAGGGGGTACAAGTCAGACATCTCCATGGGGCACGCACAGGGTCCTTTCCTTTCTCCAGGGAGCCCAGGGAAAGATGGAGGAAAGGGTCAGGAAAGGCTTTATGGAGTTGGCACGTGCAGACTGGTTAGCGAAAGCTGAGTAGGTGGTCACTGCATAGACGGGAGCAGAGGGGCACTCAGACAAAAGGAACCATGTGAACCAGGACCTAGAGAAGTGGCATAGTCTTGCTTTTTCAGCAACTGTCAGCATGTGACCAACTTATGTGAGATGGGGAAGGAAGGAACTGATTGATGAAGAGGCTGAAGATACTGCAGAAATGAGATCCCAAAGTTCTTACAGATGATAGGGAGCCACAGAGGAATTGAGGGCAGGGAAGAAAAGTGATCTGATGCAAGTTACAGAACCATCCCTGGGGCACCTGTGTGAAAAGTAGAGGGATGGCCACTGGTGGACCTAGGGAGACCTGGTCCCATAAAGGGCTTAACAGGGTAATCACACGTGAGTCACATGTAACCTGAGTTTGACCTTCAATAAATACCAAGAGGGATCCCCAAATCTTGAACAAGCCCCTTCCTTATCTTGCTGAGTCTCATGGTACTGCAGTTGAGAAACATAAAATCTCTTTAGGGATTTCCATTGGCGTAATCATCCTTAGCTCTTCAGCCTTACAGGGTCACAGCTTCTCTCCCTGGGATACTCCTGAAGGCCAGGCTTCTGGCAGAACTGGGTTTGCTACCCTGGAAGTTTGCCCAGGGCCGCTGAGCAGCACCTCTATCACTTTTCAAGTGATGCACTGATTCCAGTTTTTTCAGCTCAAGAAGATAGCACTGTAGGGCCATGGCTATGGTATCCTCTCTCTAGCATCCTTTAACCTTCCCAGCTCTCCTAGGGAAATATTGTCTACCTTCCCCCATGTAAACTGGGACTCACCAAATCAAGAGTCAATCACCTCCCTCACTGTATGGACGATACTTGTATTAATGCAACCAACATATGTCACTTGGTCACCATTAGCTCCCTAACCTATCTATTTTTATAGATATTTTATAAAAACAGGCCGGGCGCGGTGGCTCACACCTGTAATCCCAGAACTTTGGGAGGCTGAGGCGGGCGGATCACGAGGTCAGCAGATCGAGACCATCCTGGCTAACACAGTGAAACCCCTTCTCTACTACTAAAAATACAAAAAATTAGCCGGATGTGGTGGTGGCGCCTGTAGTCCCAGCTGCTTGGGAGGCTGAGGCAGGAGAATGGCGTGAACCTGGGAGAAGCTTGCAGTGAGCTGAGATCACGCCACTGTGCTCCAGCCTGGGTGACAGAGCAAGTATCCGTCTCAAAAAAAAAAAAGTAGCTCTCTGATTTCCGTCAGATTCCTCCAATTCGGAGAGCTGTGCATTGATCTTGGAATTGATTAGAAACTTCCCAACTGGAGTGAAATGTCAGCCCCTTCAGACAATTCCTAAGTGCCTTCTACTTTTAAGCCTAATCTTTCATCCTTAATAGTGGACTAGGGGAGACTTCAGATTTTAACCAAACTGAAAAGTGGAAGAAAAGCTGGCAGAGAGCAGGGAAGAAGCCACGGGGAGGGCTAGTGATCATTCTCTGTCTACAGAAGCTGGTTTCTGGGATGGGAGCCAGGGGGACCAGGAGGGCTTATGTACTGGGTCAAACAGGAATAGCAGATACAAGTGTAGTTCAGGCAGATGTTGGCAACACAGGGCCTAATCCAGAGGATCTGGATGAAGGCAGCTGTGACTCCTCGGAGGTCAGCCCTCATCCAAAGCTGAGAGGAATTTGGATGGGGAGTATGACTGCATCCGTGCTCTATTCCCAACACTGTGTTGAGGGCTCGCCCATGCAACAGATACTGCCAGGCACAGTGCAGGGCTAAGAGCACGGGATTTGGTATCAGGCCAAGTGGAATTCAAACCCAGCCTGGTCTCTTGCTAGAAGGTGAACATTGGCATCCTTAATCTCTTTTGACTGGAGTTTCTCCTTCTATTAGATGGAGGTAATAATTGTATCAACCTCAGAGGGCTGTTACGGGGATTAAATATCAGAAGAGTGTTGACAGCGCTTAACACTGTACCAGGCATGGACACAGGCTAAACACTGACAAAAATGGTTACCATTATTATCAGCCTGGGATACAAACACAAAAAGCCAGACAGGGTTGGCAAGGCAGCTCACACCTGTAATCCTCATACTTTGGGAGGTCAAGGTAGGATAATCACTAAGGTCAAGAGTTCGAGACCAACCTGGATAACACAGTGAGACTTCATCTCTGAAAAAAAGAAAATTAAAAATTAGCCAGGTGTGGTGGCATGCACCTGTAGTCCTAACGACTCAGGAGGCTGAGAAGGGAGGATCACTTGAGCCAAGGAGGTCAAGGTTGCAATAAACTATGGTCACACTACTGTACTCCAGCTTGGGGGACAGAGTGAGAACCTGTCTCAAAAAAAAAAAAAAAAAAAAAAAAAACCAGACAGGTAGATATCAGAAAATCAATTACTTTCTGATTTTCCAACTTGGGAACTTGGGAGAAACAGAGGCTGAATCAGACTAGTCCCCATAGAAGGAGCTGGACAGACTCCCAGACATCGGGACCACCCTGATCTAATGGGAGGAGGTTGGCATCCTTTGGCTTCTTTGAGGTCCAATCAGGGTTGTCCCAGCCACCTGTGCAGGCCCGCACACAGCACAGGAGGCCTCTTCTTACATCCAAGCTGGAGATAGCCTGAGAACTCACTGGATACTGGGTGTGCGGTGAATGAGGGCCATTAGAGCCAGCTCAGTGGTGGAGACTGAACAGCTTATCTCTGCTCTCCAGTGGAACCAAATTAAATCCCTGAAAAATATTAGGCTTTCAAATCAAAACGGCAAACCATGTTGAATAAACCAGCCGCCAGCAGCAGACAGCTAATTGGCTTGTGTCTGTCAGAAAACATTGAACTTAACAGGAATCAGGAAGCATTGAGCAGGGCCTCACCTTCCGGGGTTGAGGAGATCTAGCCAGAGTTCACCACACCTGCTACCACTACCCCAAGGCTCATTCATTCTTCCTGTTGGGAAGACACTTTTCATCAGTGACAGGAGCAGCAGCAGGAAGGAGCTGGAATTTAGTTCCCCTTCTAACCAAACCATAGAGTTGCCTCTGTGTGCCTGCATACCACATATTTATTAAAGAAGCATTTATTGGGTGGCACCAGGGTGCAGGGCATCAAAGATAAATGAATAAATAAAGCACCCAAACTCTCTCTTCACACTTTAGCACTGGAGTTGGGATATCAAAAGGCATTTATAACATAGAGTGGTAGGATAGAGATTTGTACCCAGTGAAATGGTTGCTCCAGGGAAGACATGCTTGTGTCTCTAGAGAGAAATCTGGAATCTGGAATGGCTGACCCCTGCAAGGATAAGGAGACTTGTTCCAGCAGACTAGCAAGAGAGGGCATTCCAGAATGGACAGCATTTTTCCTTCAAAGACACAGGGCTGCGTGGGTGAGAACAGTCTTGTTCAGGGAAGTGCAAATCCTTCAGGGTTCTTGGAGGCTGAAGTGTGCCTGTGCTTGTGTTGATGCGGGGTGGATGAGGGCCAGAAGTGAGACTGGACAGGTAAGTACAGTCCCAGGTCTGAAGGGTCCAGTGCACAAAGCTAAGGAGTGTGTATTTTTCTTTTGAAGGTGAGGAGAAAGGATTTTGAGGAAAGAAGTCACATGGTCAGAATTGTGTTCATAGGGCAGAGGAAGGGCAAGGTTTAAGTGCTGGAAATCAGGAAGCTGCTGAAATGGTGTGTGTCACAAATGACGAGAACTTAAGCTTGAGAAGTTGAGGAGGGAGTGAGAGCAACGGGCATAAAGAGTTACTTGGTAGGCAGGATCAACTGGGCTTGGTAATTGATCAGATGTCAGAGTGCTAAAGAAGAGGAGAGCCTCCAGGGTGACTTCCAGCTGACTCCACACAAACACAGCTTCGATTAGGGCATCCCCTCCCCTGACATCATTATCTGGGGTGTTTCCCAAAGTGTGGTGTGCCACTGCTGGGCTACTGGAGGATTTCAGGTGGTACACAGAAGAGCACATTTCGTTAAATAGTGATTTTTCACTTTTATGTTTATTAGAACAAATATAAATAGCCTAGCAGATTCATAGTTTTATGAATATTGTTCTCAAAGGCAAACTAATGTTTTAAAAAGCCAGTGAATCTAAATTTAATAATTAACCAAATTGTGATATATGGTATACTTGCATTACAAAATAATGTAGGTGGTAAATGACTAATTAAAGCTTCAGAACCATGGCTTAAAGGAAAAAGGACACACATCTTTGCATGACATTCAAGTCCTTTTTTTTTCTTTGCCATACTTGCCAACCACATTAAATTGCCAGCCATTCTTAAGAATACATCCGAGTTTATTCATTCTATTCTCCTTAAATTATCAAAGAACTTAAGGCCTGGAAGTGACCACCCAGTGCCCCACTGCATTCTACAGCTGCGAAAACAGAAACCAAGAGAGATAATGTGAGTTGCTAATGATCAAAAAATCACTTGGCAGCAAAGCCAGGACTAGAACCTCAGAATCTTCTTCCAATTCTCCTTTTCCACCACCAACATGAAAGGCCCTGTATATGCCTGCCCTGGAATTCCTGCCAATGCCTGATCTAAGAGGAGGTTGGTTGGTTGGCTTACAAGGATCTAGACATTCAGAATACCTTTACACCTGCGTCTCCAAATCTCTCCCATCTTTCAGAATCCAGTTCAAAAATACTCATGAAGCATCCCCAAGCTAAGCAGTGTAGATTTCCCACTCTCTCTCCAGCTGGCCATGAGCTTGTTCCCCTTAAAACTCACATGACAGATTTGTCAATTTTATTTCTTTATAACACTTTTTATTTCAATTGTGTATGCCCTGAAACTGGACACCAGACCTTTTATTTATGTCTTTGATGTTTAGGATGTTCAAAAAGTTTGTGTGATAATTCTATAGGTCCATGTTTTAATCCTTCTTCTGTATTAGTTATCAATTTCTGTGTTGCAAATTAGTCCAAGGTGTGGAAGCTTAAAACAACACACATTTATTAGCTTACAGCTTTCATGGGAGTTGCTTAGGTGGGTGATTCTGGCTCAGGGTCTTTCAGAAAGTTACTGTCAGGCTGTTGGTTAGGGCTGCAGTCATCTCAGGGCTCAAGTAGGGAAGGATACTTATCTAAGCTCACTCCTGTAGTTGTTGGAAGGCCTTAGTTCTTCACTGGTTGTTAGATGGAGCTTGCAATGTAGTCCTCTTTATCGGCTGTCTGAACATCTTTACAGCATGAAGCTGACTTCCTCTACTGCAAGGGATGAAAGAGATATAAAGATAGATGATAGATGATAGATAGATAGATAGATAGATAGATAGATAGATAGATAGATAGATAGATGACAGAGAGGCCACATTGTCTTTGATAACACAACCTCAGAATGGCATACCACCTTTTATGTTGTATTCTGTTGATTACAAAGACTGATCCTGGTACAAGGAAGAAGGGATCCACACAAGGGTGTCACTAGCCAGAGGCAGTGCTCATTGAGAGTCATGTTTGCTGTCATGCCTTTTCACAATGTGTTCTTTGAAGATAGGTATTTAGTTAATCAATTCCATAGGGCTAACTTAGTTCTTGGCATATAGAATGTTCTTAGTGAAGGTGAACAGATGTATGATGGATGCTTGGATGGATGAAAATGACCTCCCTTTGACTTGTTAGATCCCAAATGCTTAGCACTATGATAAGCAACCACCTTCATTTGTCTTAGACTCAAAGAACTTAAGGCCTAGAAGTGACCATCCAGTGCCCCACTTTATTCAAAAGAGATAATGTGAATTAAGCCAAAAGAGATAATGTGAATTAAGCCAAAAGAGATAACGTGAATTGCTACTGATGAAACTACTACTTAGCAGCAAAGCCAGCACTAGAACCCGAGACTCTTCTTCCAATGCTCCTTCTCCAGCATCAATATGAAAGATACTGTGCATGCTTGCCCTAGAATTCTTACCCATACCTGATACAAGAGGAGGGCTCCAATAGAGAAAAGGAGAAAACGTGACTTGTCCAAGTGCAATACCAGCTGGACATCACTAACTGGGACAGCCTCCCTGCTTTGGCTTGAGCACCCAACTACTTCTGTTCAGTCTGTGTATCCATCCTTTTTCCAGGTTCTTCAAACCTTCACCAGGTGACCTCCCCACAGACATGGGTCTTCACCACCATCTCTTTCCAGCATGCCTCACTGTGCTTTGCTGCTTCTGGGTGTGTCTGCCTCCAAACCCACTCCTTGTCAAGCTAGGACTTACTTAAGTGGATCTTTTCCTCTGCTGATATATCCCTCTGGATGCACCATAAACACTGACATTTCTCCAGAGCAGGATGTTTTTGAAAAAATATTCTAGATGAATGCCAGGCCAAGCAGCACAAAATGTCATGGTGACTTTCCAAAGAGACCTGCCAGGAGCTAGGGTGAGTAAAAATAGCCACGGCTTGGAGTAGATGCGCAGAAAGTAAAGATCACAGAAAGAAGAGTTTATTTGTTTTTAAAATAATTATTTCTAAGTGGTTCTGGGGCTGAAGAATGCGTCAGACTGGCAGGCAAGAAGCAGAAGGTCTGCGTCTGACACCAGAGAGAGAAGACAGAGGAGGGTGACAGATGGGAAGGTGGGGGGCTGGAGCCTCGGATTCCAGCCAAGCCAAATACTACGTATGGCTTGGACTATCTCTCTAGGATTGTGAGCCTCAGTTTCTCTACCTGGAGTAGAGAAAAAGAAGAAAAAATATAGTTAGGGAGTGTTATGCGTGTGACTATGAACAGAATGAAAAAGAAGCACTGAGAGAGAAATGCAGATAGAGAAATGGACAAAAATGACTAGTGTTCTATTACGGAAAAAATAAACATGAACAGTTCCAGGTTGTCCTAGCTCTGCCCTTCATAGCTGTTCAGGTCCTATTACTTTACCACCATAAGGTATCACAAGAGGCTGGGCAGGATGTCTCACGCCTGTAATCCCAGCCCTTTGAGAGACCAAGGAGGGTGGATCATGAGGTCAAGAGTTCAAGACCATCCTGGCCAATATGGTGAAACCTCGTGTCTACTAAAAAAAAAAAAAAAAATTAGCTGGGCATGGTGGTGTTCACCTGTAGTCCCAGCTACTTTGGAGACTGAGTCAGGAGAATCACTTGAACCCAGAGGTGGAAGTTTCAGTGAGCCGAGATGGCTCCACTGCACTCCAGCCTGGCAACAGAGTGAGACTCCATCTCAAAATAAATAAATAAAAAATAAAAAGAGTTATCACAAGAGGCATCCTGGATGAGCACATAGAGTTAGAATTACAGAACTCTTGGAGCCAGCCCTGGAGTCATCACTTGCTAGAAACCCCCTGGGCGGGTTTCTTAACTTCTCTCAGCTTAGGTGGCCTTCATCTATCTGTAAAATGGGAGACTTCCCATCCTCAGGCTTGTTGTAAGAGATCAATGAATAATAAAAGCAAGCAATCGCCCGGTCTCTGTTTCTTGGCAGGCACTACATAAATGTCCAAATAAAAAATTCCAGCAATGAACTACCCCTGCCAGAGGCCCCAACTTCTCCTGGCTCTCATTTTTGGGAAAGAAAATCCTACTTCTCATTTAAACTGATAACTGAGTTAAGTGGTTGTGTTCTCTTAGTTTTGTTAAATGTGAAAACAATGACTGTGTCTGGAAATATCCAGTTTAGGTTGACAGCGTGGTCAGTATGTGTGCAGCTGTATTTTGGAAGAAAAAAAGCAAACATTTTATTGAACATATGCTATTTGCTAGGCCCTGATTAGACATTTTTACATAGCTTATTCCATTTAATTCTAGAACTATCCTATAAAATGAGAATATCTATCTTCCTTCCATCTTTTTTTAAATGAGTAAGTTACCTAGATATGAGAAAGGTAAAGACATTTGTCTAAAGACACATGGCTTAGTTGCCATTTTGACTTCAGACTGTCTGACAGCAAAACCCAAGTTATTTCCTCTGAAAGAATATTCCCTCCATGAAACTAGACTTAATATATGACTGAAAGGTAGAATTTAGCCATATCTTGCACTCAGCTTCCAATCTGCTGTTCTTTCTCTCTCAGTGAGTGTCTGTGTATGTGTATGTCTTTTTTTAAAAAACTGTAGTTTGTTTTTCCCATGGAAAATCTTGACTCAATCCTAAAGCCTAGTCCTGACAGAAGTTTCTTTATGCTTTCCTTTGCCCTGGCTTCTCCATCTCTGAGAATTCTACTCCAACCTTAAAGGCTTAACTCGAATGTCAACCGCTCCATGAAGCTTTTCAGCAATCTCTTAAGCTTCCATAGCACTTTGTACACATCACCTTCAGTGAAAATTGTCCTCTGCTTATCCTTTTATCTCAGACACCTTGCACAGTGCCAGGCACCTAGTAGGATCCTGAAGAGTATTTATTAAAGGAAGAAAGAGAGAAAAATGCTTCAGAAACAGTAAGACTTACGGTCATAGTGCCAACAGTCAACATTTATGGAGACACCTAACAGTTCAGGTTCTGTTCTAGGTGCTTAATGTGTGTCATCTCATTTAATAGTCACAATAACCCCAAGGTAGGTACTATTATCATCCCAATTTAACAGACTTATGCCTTATTTAAAGTCACAGAAAAATAGAATATTTTAGTGGAAGATTTAGAAAATAAATCTGAAAGATTTAGAAGAAATTTAGTAGTAGATCTAATTAGTAGAAGATCAGTGGAGGATAATTAGAAGAAGTTTGAACCCTAGCATTTTGGTGACAGAGCCCTCCAGGAACTGCATCTTTGTGCTGTTCAGAAAACTGCGGGAGAAAGAAGACAGGTCCTGATTCCGACACCTAAGGCACAGCCTGGCCAGGTGTTAGCTCCGTGGCTCCAGGTGCTATCTGTGTTAACTTGCTAAGCTTACATTTCCTTGTCTGGTTAAAGGAGTAAATCTCACCTACACTGATGAGTTGTGTGGAGGATGATGCACCTATCAGGATGAACCAGCGTACACTGGCCATTTAATGAGCACTTACTTGCCCAGTTCTCCTAAAATGGACCTTACACATCTGCAACTCCTTACAACGCCCCATTCTATTTGAAGAAGAGGGATCTATCTGTCTGAGACATTTGTGGTATTGTTTCTCTATGCATCTAATAAATATTTACTGACTGGCTACTACATGCCAGGCGGTATTGTGGGCATTCAGGGTACAGTGGTAAATTAAATAGACAAGGTCTGGACTCTTACAGCACTTACATTCTATTATATTACTTATGTTATAGTTATATTACTCTCATACTAGTTAACAAACACATGCACAAGCTAAGACCAAGAGATTGTAAAACAAGGCAATGTGATGGGAACGGCTGGGGTGATGCTGCATTTAGGGAAAGGAGCTGAGAAAGGGCCCTGAAAAGGTGGCAGTTTAGCTCAGTTCTCAGCGAGAAGGAGCTAGCCTCTGGAAAGCCTGGGGGAAGAGCATTCCTAGAAGAGGAAACAGCAAGGATAAAGGCCCTGAGACAGGATAAGTATGTGCTGCAAGAACAGAAGGACCGCCAGTGGGTGCATGAGTGATGGTGGAAGGGAGCCGGCTCAGGGAGGCCGGAGAGGCTGTGGGGGCTGGGCGTGTATGGTCTGGGAGGCCCTGGAATGGACATAGAATTGATTCACAGGATAGATAAAAGGTAAAGATTAATTGAAGAAGAAATTAAAGGCTCATTACCCCTAGCTTAACTGAGCATTACAGTCTGACTGCATTCAAATAGATGTCTTTTATTAAGAATCATCTTTTCTACCTCATGAGAAACAAGAAGGCTACAGATGAAACGATGGTCTTAAAAATGTTTTCTAAATTATTTTTGAGAGACATAAAAATCAATTTCTCTACAGAAAAATGGCAAAGTTGCTAATTTTACGGGGAGGCTCTAAAATAAGGATGATTTCGCTTCTCACAGGCTGTCACTAGATTCCGCTGGAGACTTCACCAGCTTCAGAAAACACTGCACAAATCAATCCCAAATCCCTACGGTAAATACACACAAATGGACTTTATTGACAGGAGGTTTTTACATTATACAGGGGAGTCCATCACAAGTTGCCTAAATTTGAAAAAGAATTGCTGAAATTTGGTGGAGTAGAGACCTGGAGGAACTTTGCCATCAACTGTGTATAGTGGCTGCATTACTGGTAAGCTTTTTGGCTGTATTAATAAAAGTTTAGTATGGAAAATGCAGGACGTGATTTCTTTTCGTTTTCCTCTGCTTGGATCCCATTCTACACAGATATTTTCCAACAGCCTATCAGTTGTTTAGTTTTTCTGACAAATAATTAAAGATATTGCACTTTTATATTTTTTAACAAATAGGTTCAAAATTCAACAGGAACTTTCCTTTTAGGGGATTTTAAAGAGGATCAGAAGAATTTTATTTTCATGTTTTTGGAGTGTACACGTATGAAAACTTTCATAAGGGAAATACGTAATTTACAGCAATAAAGTCACATAACAATCACAACATTTCCAAACATTCATTTTTCCAAATGCTCTCTCCATAGCACGGTTTTCTTTTGAGATACAATTGCTCTCTCATGTGTTGTTAAAATGTCATCTCTACCTTGAAAGAACAGATTAAATGTAGATTTTTTTTCAAATAATATCTGCTAGGTTGCATACTCCTGACAGCAACTTGTCATCACAGAAAAGGTCATCAAATGTGGAACTCTTGTCTTTTTAAACAGAAGAATGTAGTTCTGCTGTACGTTTAGCAGCTGTTTTAAGGACTTGCTGTGACACAATCAGAGACGCTCTATGCTGCAAGAGATGTTATGGTCACCTCCCTTCTCATTACAAAACATCCTAATGGTTGACTCTATTTTTAAGTTCTTGTTTTTATAAATGTAAGCACATTGATGGAATCTGTGGCCTTTTGTTATTGCTTGCTTTCATTTTGTACTGCAATCACTTGCCTATAAACGATTCTGTGAATTTGTGCTGTCTCTCCAATCTTACCCCTCAATCCTTTTCTATTATAATCAAAGCAGCTGCCACCTCAGATGTTGCACTGACACCTTTTTTCCCCTTAAAACCTTGTGTTTTTTTAATTAAAGAAGTATTTATTATTGAGTATAACTTTTCTAGTACATCATTTTTAGGAGCTTAACAAAAGAAACTCTTCATATATTGAAATTGAATTGGTGTTGAAATTATTATTGAGTACAAATAAAAAGTATATTGAAATTATTATTAAAGTCAAAGCACCCATTATTATTTAAATAATTATTGAAACTGAATCTAAAAAACAGTTATATTTACAGACAAGTTCAACTCATCTGTACTTTCATTCAAGTACCTGTGTATAGCAAACCTCCTACCCTACATATTTTGTTCTAATACTTTTTTCTTTTGATCTGCAGTGCTGTTTTCTATGCTTTATGGTCCATCATACATTATTTCAGTTACACAGTGTAATGAGATCATAGGAGAAGGAGGAGGAAGGTTCCAGGAAAAATTCACACAGGAGATATTTTGGGCCTGAAATTTGAAGAATGATTAGGGATTTCCAAAACAGATAATAAAAGGAGAACATTTGTGCCATGGGAACAGCATGTACAATGGCTAGACTCACGAGAGAGCCTGGTGTACTTGAGGAACTGCAAGTAACTCAGCACAGATGGGGCTTATTAATAAAATATTTGAGCATTCGTGAAGGTGAGCTCATAAAGTAGGAAGAGACAAATCTGGAGAGACAGTAGCCAGAACCAGATCATGAGAGGCCAGTGATGCCAGGCTGAGTTTGGACTTAATTACAGAGCCAACGTGACCCATGAAAGATGAGGGAACCAAGGCTCAGAATGTCCACAGCATAAGTGGCAGCAGTCAGATACGTGGACTAGGAGGAGAAAGAATGCAAAAATTGTTCAGGGCTGGTACCACAATGACACTGTGTCGAACAAAACAGATCTTAAATTATAAACATGCAACTATTGATTTATTTCCCATTGGCTTTGTACTTTGTTGTTGGCGTTGGACATATTCTCCACTAATTCAACAGACCATCCCACAGTGAGCAGCTGAGGTATACACGTGACTTCATCAAGGAGGCTGCAGAGTTAGTTAACAATAAGGAGCATTGAGCCAGGTGTGGTGGCTCACAATTATAGTCTCAGCTACTCAGGAGGCTGAGGCAGGAGAATAGTTTGAGCCCAGGAGTTTGAGGCCAGCCTAGACAACATAGCAAGACTCTGTCTCAAAAAACAAATAAACAACAACAGCAACAACAACAAAAACCAAGAACAACTGAATAACTAGTATGAAGCACAGTCCGTTGTCATACAAGCAGAATATGGATAGGGCAGTGGCTTAAATTCCTGGTTATGGGTAACTAGGTCATCCATCCCTGGGTTTCTGCACAATCCACTACTGGGCTGAGAAGGAGTCTACTGGCCTCTCTGATGTGCAGCATGAGGATTCATTTTCTCAAAAAGAAACTCTGTGAAGATGACAAAATAGTAACTCCCTTTTCATGTAAAAATATGGACAGTTTAGAACATACTTTTGCATCCATGATCCCCTTTAGCATCCGCAATTAATCTTGTGAAGTAATCGGTACAAATATCTTTTATAAACATGTAATTATTGATGTAATTATTCCTCTTTTGAAGATGAAAAAACTAAATGGCTTTCCCAGGGTCACATGGGTTTTCAGCAGCAAAGGTGGAATTGAAACCCAGGAATTTATCTATTTTATTTTATGTTTTTTAAAAATTATGCAAGTTCCATTTATTTAATATAAAAACAACTGAACTAATTATAAAGAAGCATAATTTAACTTTTATTTTAGGTCCAGGGGTACATGAGCAGGTTTGTTACACGGGTACATTGTGTTGTCGCAGGGGTTTGGTGTACAGATTATTTTATCATTCCAGGTAATAAGCCTAATACCCAGTAGGTAGTTTTTTATTCTCACCCTCCTACTTCCCTCCACCCTCAAGTAGTCCTGGTGTTTGTTGTTCCCTTCTTTGTGTCCATGTATTCTCAATGTTTAGCCCCCACTTATAAGTGAGAACATGTGATATTTGATTTTCTGTTTCTGGGTTAGTTCGCTTAGGATAATGGCCTCCAGCTTCATCCATATTGCTGCAAAGGACATATTCTTGTTCCTTTTTATGGCTGTGTAGTATTCCAAGGTATATATGTACCACATTTTTTTCACTGATGGGCATTTAGGTTGATTCCATGTCTTTGCTATTGTGAATAGTGCTGCAATGAACATATGTGTCTATGTGTCTTTATGGTAGAACAATTAATATTCCTTTGGGTATATACCCAATAATGGAATTGCTATAAACCCAGGAATTTAAATTCTAAGCCTAGGGTGCTTTCTACTTGCTACTTAGAGAATATATGATATATTCCCAAGTTTTAGGTTAGGAAACTAAAGCCACTTTAATGTTTTAAATAGGAATGTATTTAATATAGGGCAATAGAGGTTTACACAACCCTTTGAAAGGGCCGAGGAAATAGGTCAGAGAAGCATCGTTGTATTTCACAAAATGTGGAAATGTGGAAATCATAAGAAAACTAGTACGTATCTCAGTGTCTATAGGAGGGTGTCCAAAAGCCCTGGGAAAAACCATATCCACTGTCTATTGAAGGCCACACTTGTGCCCACACAACTGCTGCTAAAGAATGGCGTTTTTCTTCTGCTCTTCTATCTCAGAAATCTCAAACAACGTGCCTCTCCTTGGTAAAATCTCTGCTGGCAAGAGAGTCTGGGAAATGCAGTTTCCAGGCTTCTAGCCCCTGAGTTTCTGAGATATCTTTTAGAAAAGCAGAGATGATACGGGGTATTAACAAGCAATATCCAGCATGTCCAGTTATTAACTAGAGCTACAGCTGAGATGAAGAGAATGAGAATCAGTCAACTAGGTTATTAAAGTTAAATACGGATTTGTCTACAGGAAACTGAGGCACAGAGAGTTTAAGTGACTTGCTCAAATCACAGTAGTAAGTTCAGAATCAGAATTGACATCAAAGGGGTTTGGCTCCAAGTTTCACAATTGGAAACACCAAGCTATGCGACATTAAACTATGGCTTCACTAATGCATACATCGTATACACTGGGCGATGCTGCTCATCAGGAGCTTTTAGAATCAGCCTCTACTCCTGTTCTCTGTATCAGGTGCTCTGTCTTGAACATGGTTGATACCTGTGTCCCACCCCACCCACCTCCAAATCCTTTCTCATTTGGAAGAAGAAAGAGAAGACTTGATTTCTTGGACCCAGAGAAGAAAGGACATAGATGAAAAACTGGGGTGGTTCTAATGTCTACACAGTGTAGACTTTCCTGCTGAAGCAAGTGCTGCTGCAGTTGCTGCTGACAGCTGGTCGTAACAGAGACTCCAGCAGAGCCAAGACCTGCTAATGCATGTTGTCACTTTGAAGAGTGTCTCCAATTACATGTACTGGTCAAAGGCCGTGGTTTAAAATGTGTTGCAGTGTACACTACTAATCTCTTTTGTAAACTCAGGTAGTACAGGCTGGTGAAATGTTAGAGCCAGAAGGGATCTGTGACAGCCCAGTCTGAGACTCCCTGCCTCCTTCCTTCACTAGAATCCTGCAAGTAAGAAGATGGGGGATTTAGCTTGGCCAAGGTTATGCCCCCAAAGAGTGGCAAAGTTTGAGAGCTAATAATGTGCCAGGATCAGCTGTTTACAGTTTAGTGTCATTGTTTTTATTTTAAAGGCATTCTCCATAATCCCCCCAAAATCTAAAAACTAAAGGTTTTCATGGATTACCTAGGTGATGGGTTGATAGGTGCAGCAAACCACCATGGCACATGTTTACCTGCAATAGACAAGGGGCTAGGTGATATCATGTCTTGAGTTTATTTATTTTTTGAAAATTTATCCACTTTATTTATATGTATATTTAATTTTTATATATGTATATTTATAGATATACATAATTTTATATATGTATATCTTTATTATATGTATATTTATAGATATGTAGCAAATCTATACCCCAGAACTTAAAATTAAAACTAAAAAAAGAAATTGAGGGTGTTTTATATTCATTATGATATTAGAACCAAGACCTTAGCCTCTTAGCAGTGGGAGTCCTTCAAGTTAACCTTAAAAGTCTTCATTTTTGAAGGTTTATCACATAAATATCTTGGTTTTAGCTTCAATTCGATGTCCATAATTTTCTGGTTATTTTTTTCCTTTAAATTATTTTCTTTCTTAAAAGGGTCTAATGAATCATATATTTTTGGGTGGGGCACAGGGGACTTCGTAGATTTTTTAAAATAATAACACCCAATTTTGGTGAAAGAACAAGAAATAATAGGTACTCTTAAGTACTGCCTGTACAAGCACAAGTTATCACAATTTTTATGGAAAAATTGGCAATGCACATTTAAATCTTTGCAATTAGCCATATTCTCAGATTCTCATTCCATAGAAATAGCCATTCCATAGCTAGAAAAGTTTTATATACAAGATTGACTGTTGCAGTGTTATTTGTGATGGAAAAAGTTGAAAAAATATCAAATGTTCAATAGAAGTGGGTCTAAATAATGGTGCATCCAACAAGGGGAAGAAATCTTTAATAATAATAAAGTAAGAACCTATATGGCTCTTCCCACTTGCCACTTTGACTTGTAATTATTGCATTGACAGACACAGTAAGCCTATGAAGTGGATGCTATTATTATGTGCACTTTAAGGATGACAAAATTGAGGCCTTGAGAATAAAAGTGACTTGCCCACAGTCCCTCAGCTGGAAAGTGGCAGAGTTGAGACATAAACCCAGGCTCTCTGATTCAAGAGTCCATACTATGAACCACCTTGTTACACTGCCTCTGAAAGAATAATGATTTTGGTAAACATATGTATGTGCATGTGGGTGTGTGTTTAAAAGGATGAGAAACCTGTACACTAATGTGTGACACCGGATGGCAGGACTGCAAACAATTCGTGCTTTTTTATTTGTATTTTTCTGTATTTTTTGATTTCACATCAAAGGCATTTTCTTAAATCAGAAAAAATAAAGCGGATACATTTTCAAAAAATAAATAAACTCAAGACATGATATCACCTAGCCCCTTGTCCAATGCAGAAATTTATTTTGGTACCATCTCCAACAATCATTCTCTTGACCTGTATTTGAACTGCTTTGTTGACAAGGATCTCACAGAACTGGCTGTGCAGGGTTGACTCAGTCAAAGGAAGGAGGAAAAGGTGACCCCAGTACAGCGCAACCTACAGGTAGGCAATCAGTTAAGGGATTTGGGGCAGAAGTTCAGGAATGCTGAGAACACCAATGGGTAGTTTGATGGGGCACAGCTCCATCTGAAGGTGATGAAGCCCTCTGAACACTGCATTGTTTTCTGTTTTATTTATTTCATTGCCTGTTAATGAAAATAATTTGCTCAAGAAACAGATTTTTAGTGGGTAATAATATGGACACCCATCCTTAAAGAACTCACGCTGAAAAGAATATATGCCATTTTTCAACTACAAAACTGGAAAAAATTAAAACCCAGTGCAGCTGATGATGTAGAGCATTCATTGTACTGGTGGTAGAAAGGCAAAATGGTGCAATTTTGGGGAAGCCAATTTGGCAATATTTATCAAATGCATCCCATTTAACCCAACAGTCCCACTGCTAGCAACCTGCTCTGTAAATATGGGCACAGGAATATTCATTATAGTCACTACAGCACTGGTTATAGCAGAAAAACAAACAAACAAACAATATTGGAAGCAGAGTCCCTCAATAGGGGTCATATTAAATAAATGGTAGTGCTACCATATGGTAGACTACTCTGAAGGCATTAAGTAGTATGAGAAAGACTCGCAGGTGCTGATGTGGGAAGACCTTGATGCTGTCTTATTAAGTGACAAAAAGCAAATGTAGAACAGAATCTTAAACAAAGAAGACTACACATTTTGATATGCATATTAGAGAATACATGTGGGCCAGGAGCAGTGGCTCACGCCAATCCCAGCACTTTGAGAGGCTGAGACAGGTGGATCATGAGGTCAGGAGATCGAAGTCATCCTGGCTAACATGGTGAAACCCTGTCTCTGCTAAAAAAAAAATACAGAAAATTAGCTGTGCATGGTGGCGGGCGCCCTTAGTCCCAGCTACTCGGGAGGCTGAGGCAGGAGAATGGTGTGGACCCAGGAGGCGGAGCTTGAAGTGAGCCAAGATCGCAGCACTGTGCTCCAACCTGGGCTACAGAGCAGAAAAGAAAAAGAAAAAAAAAAAATACATGTTCTTTTTCCCCAAAAGAAAATGCAAGGAATGGTTCACACACTGTTTAAAGTATCCAGTTTTGAGCAGAGGCACTGGAGGAATGAGGAGAGAAAAATCTTATTTTCCTTTTGTATCTATTTTGTTTGAAGGTTCTACCACATATTACTGTTATTTTTAAAATGAAAGCAGGGGTTATCTGGAAATTGTAGTCCATGCTTTTGTTGGTTTTCTGTCTCTATATACTAAAACAACATATTCGCACACTAGTGACTGTCATTTTATTTTAAAAAATAACATTCTGCTATCCCAAGGCTCTCTAGTAACTCCTCTCCCTCCTTGGAGCCAAGCACAAGAAATGTGTGCAATAGTTCCTTCTGCTCCGGCCTGCATTTTCTGCTCAAAGGGTCCCATTAACTCTCATAGGCTGTGAATCAATGAATGAGTCCAAATTTGGAACAGAAGAGATAATGGACTTACCCAGGGAGCCAGTACAACAGAAATGTATTTGTCAAGATACTCCGGACCATGCTGTAATAACAAATAAATCCCAAATTCTAGTGCCTTGCTCATGACACAGTCTGATGCAGCTGTGCTTCTCTCCTCCATATGGTGACTCAGGGATTGAGACTACACCCAGTTATTAGTCTTCCCTCTTGTTGCTTCAGTGTTGTCCTGGAATTGTCTAAGTGGGTAAAGGGGATGGCATGATGAATACTTACACACTTCAGCCTGAAAATGACACAGATCACTTCTGTGTACATGGTAGCACTAGTATGTGACCAATGTAACTGCAGGGGAGGCTGGGAACTGTAGAGGAGCACAGGGATACTGGTGACCACTGATACTGTCTGCTTCAAGCAGGGAAACCAGAGTAGGTACCTCTCAATGTGACCAAATGTGTAAAGCATGAAAAGAATCCTTTCTTTAAGCTCTCTTCCTCGTTGTTTGGCCAGGATCCCCAAAACGCCCTCTTGTCATTTTTTTTAATCTCTCAAAGGCCTTGCAGAACGTCAGTTCATTGCTCTGAGTTTTCTACCCACTCCTGGTAAAAGAACTACATGTATCAGCCCTTTGGGAAGACCAATTTTTTGTGTCAACTTCATTGGGCCACAGGGTGCTCAGATATTTGGTCAAACATTATTTTTAGTGTGTCTGTGAGGGTGTGTCTGGGTAAGATTAACATTTAAACCAGTAGACTGAGTAAAGCAGATTTCCCTCTGCAATGCGTGTGGGCCTCATTCAATCCATTGAAGGCCTGAATAGAATATAAGGTTGAGTAAGAAAGAATTCCTTCTCTCCGCCTCATTGCCTTTATCTGGGACATCAGTCTTCTGCTTCCTTCAGACTTGGACTTGGACTAGAATTTACTGTATCAGCTCTTCTGGTCCTCAGGCCTTCAGACTCTAACTAGAGCTCTACCATTGGCTCTCTAGGGTCTCCAGCTTTCTGGCTGCAGATCTTGGACTTCTGAGCCTCTATAACTGCATGAGCCAATTCCTTATAGTAAGAACTCAAACTAATACACCCTTTGCCACTTTGCACCACTTCCCACTAGAGCAACCAGAGAATATTCCTCCACCCCACTGAGTTGGCCTTAGTCATGTGACTCACCTAGGGCAATGGGATTTTAGTGGATGCTATGTGAGCAGAAGTTTTGCATGTGCTTGCACAATCTAGCTTAACTTCTCACACCCCTGTGATCTGCCATAAGAAGATCTTGCTCCAGATGGCCACTGCCCCTTTAGTCTGGGCATCAGAATAAAGATACATGGAGCAAATTTGAATCTCACTTGACCTGGGCTCTGGATTGACCCTGCTTAGCCTAGCCCAGATCAGCCAAACCTCAGTCAACCTACAGACCAGTAAACATGAAAATAATTACTGTTGGAAGCCACTGAGATTTTAAGGCTTTTGTTATCAGCAACAACTGATGGATATGGGGCCCTATCAGCAGGCTGACTGGAACCATAGAACATGAGGTCTGGATCCTAGGGTTATTGAAGACCGTCTTACGGATGAGCAATCTGGAGGCAAGAGAGGGGAGGGGTCGTGTGCGAGCTCGCAGAACATAGATCGGAGCCCAGGTTTCTGGAACCGAAACCAGTACTTTTTAATGGCCACCATCCAGCACAGAGCAGGACTCTGAGGCCTAAAGATGCCGGTGTTTAAATCTGGGCAGGAAAGGGGGAAAGGGAAGGGGACCAGGCAGCACCAGGATGGCTAGTTGGGAAAGCAGTAGCTAGCAGCAGGGAAGCAGAGGTCTAAGAAGCTTTCTCTCACCTCCCTAATTAGTTGAAGTCTGGAGAATTCAGCAGATTGTGAGTTCCTGCTCAGCCACCACACCAATTCCCAGAAATCAGTCTGCTGGTACACCAGATTCCTAGATGCCTGGAGGGAATTACAGGGTTTCTGTGCTAATTTTTTAGGCACCAGTTGTGTGGGAATGTTTTGTTCTATTTCTTTGTTGTTGTTTGTGAGACAGGGTCTTGCTCTGTTGCTCAGGCTGGAGTGCCGTGGTGTTATCATAGCTTACTGTAGCCTCAACCTCCTGGGCTTAAGCAATTCTCTCACCTCAGCCTCCGAAGGATCTGGTACTACAGGTGTACCACCACGCCTGGTTAATTATTTTATTTTATTTATTATTTATTAATTTATTTATTGCAGAATCTGGGGTCTCATTTTGTCACCCAGGCTGGTTTCAAACTCCTGGGCTCAAGTGATCCTCCCACTTTGGCCTCCCAAAGTGTTGAGATGACAGGCATGAGCCACCATGCCTGGCCTCTAGGCACCATTCGTATGGTATACCTTCCAACTGTATCCTGTTCTTTCTTTATGCCTTTTGTTATGTCCAACAAAATAAAAATAATACTCAGACCATTAGGAAAAGGAGCCCAGGTTCAGAGGCAAAATGGAGGGGCAATGGCCGGGGGGTGGTGGTGCCTCATGCTTGTAATTCCAGCACTTTGGGAAGCCAAAGCAGGCAGACCATTTGAGGTCAGGAGTTCAAGACCGGCCTGGCCAAAATGGAGAAACCTCATCTCTACTATAAATACAAAAAAAGCCAGGCATGGTGGCATGTACCTGTAGTCCTAGCTACTTGGGAAGCTGAGGCAGGAGAATCGCTTGAACCCAGGAACTGGAAGTTACAGTAAGCTGAGATCATGCCAGAGCACTGAAGCCTGGGCAACAGAGCCCGACTCTGTCTCAAAAAAAGCAGAGACAAAATAGGGAGAAAGAATAAGCATCTGCTTCTTTCAGACTCAAGGCATGCATCCAGATGTATGTGCATGTACCTGTGTGTGTGTCTGTTCACCTCTGTCCAGGGTCCCAGTGAAGAGAGATGGTGGGTGCACAAGCTCCATCTGTCAGGCGAGGGTGTCAGCAATCAAGCTGATTCCCAGGCTGCTCACTGGGAGGAGGGGGAAGCCTGTGGCCAGCTAGAGAAACTCTGGTTCTTATTTTCCCTCCTCCCCTCTTCTATCTCTTTCCCTTCCTCTACCGTTCTCTCCTTCCTCTCTTATCCTTCTTGCTTTTCCTATTCTTCTCTCCCTTCTACATTTTACTGTCATTTCCCTTTCCTTCTTCTTCTCCCTCTCCTTTCTTCTTCATGTGCCCCACAGATAAGGTGAGCTTCTTTAACAGGTGCAAGGCTGAAAAGACAGTAATGCCTGCTTCACAGAACTTATATTTTGGAAGGAACAACCAAACCCCAAAATGAATCTAACTCAAAGCTATGATAAAATCAGTGAAGAATAAGAGTGATGATATGGGAGGGAATTTCAGGGGAGATCCAGTTTAGACTGGGGTTGCAAGAAGACTTCTACTGGGTTGAGCTTGGGGGCAGCATTTAACCTGATGCTTGAAGGATGAGTAGCTAGGGAGGAAACACGGGAGGATCAGGATGTGAAGAATTCCAGGCAGAAGAACCAACATGTGTGAAGGAATGTCCTTGGCGTGCTCGGGGAACTGGAGGGAGGCCCAAATAACTGTGACTCGAAGGGCAAGTAGGAGAACAGTCACAACGAGTTTAGAGAGGCTGCAGGAGTGGAGCGGGAGCAGGCAGGGGTTCTGTGGTTTATCCCAAGCACATTGGGAAGCTGACAGTGTCTCGTAAGTAGAGGATTGACATGACACAGTTTCACATTGTACAAACATAAATCTGGCATCCCTGAGGAAAATGGAATGGAGGGAACCAAGACGGAAAGCTTTTAAAATTCTGTTGTAGCAGTTCAGGTGGGAGATGATGGTTAAGTCACAACAGCATCCAAGGAGATAGGGAGAAGTAAGTACATAGAGTGAAGACATGTCTTTGTGGCAGGATGATATTTGTGAAGAGCTTGCTTGATGTGCCCCCACCTCCTTCACATCCACTGCCCTATGATTCTCACTATCTGGGCAGCCAAAACATGAGATACCTGTTCAATTCTGCTTTAGCAGAATTGCCAGGGTAGAACTAGAAGATAGTGACATCATTTCCTAGGTCTTTGGGCTTAAGAGTCAAAGTCCAAATATATAATAAGAAGACTTGGAAGGAAATAAAATCAGGCTGAGCAGGTAGGGTGTAGGAAGAACAAATGCAGAAGAAGTAAGGAAGTTCATAATACTGATGAGGGGCTCTGTATCCTATTATATATCCATTTAATTCAGAGAGGCAAGGAGAGCACAAAAGCTCTCCTCTTCCTCAAATCTTTGGGATCTTAGGGCAAAGGAGGCCTGTGTTGCTTCTCAGCTGGTGCCCAGAAAGTAAACAGAATCCCAGAGTTCCCAGCACTGTATCACCTGGGTTGGGTGATACAGGGACCCCCGGCACTACTAATCCTGGGAGGAAGGCGATTCCACCCCACCATGCATATAAGGATATGGAGGCTCAGGGGAGTCAAGTGACCAGACTGAGTTCACCCAGTTAAAAATCCACAGACCTCGATTTGTGGATTCCTATGACCTATAGTTGAAGATGCCGAAAATATATGAGTCTCTTCCAACATTCCTAAGACTTTTATATGAACTCCAGGCCTTAGGGCCTACTGGAGGGAGCAGCAGACTGGGATCAAACCCAGATCTACCACATACTGGGGAGATAATTCTATTACCTGACCTCTCAGAACCTCACACGCACCCTCTAAGAAAAGGCGATAGTGTGAGCTTGATCCTTCTCATGGGGATGTGGAGAGTTAAAGAAAATAAGCACATGGGAAGCCTGTGTAATGCTATTCTCATGGGGTGTTCTGCTTAGAGAGACACAAGCTGCCATCCTGCTGAGCCTGCTGAGCCCATCTTTTGAGAGTCCCAGTACCTTCCTTTCCTTGGCCTGATTCTATTTCCTGTAACTTCCACCCGTTGACTCTGCTTCTGTCCATCAGGTTGCATGGAGTAAGTCCAATTCCTCTTGTCCTGACAGCCCATGGGTAGGATCCTTTAGGTTGAAGGCACAGTCTTCCAGTTGAACACTTCCTTTAGGTTGAAGACACAGAGGCTTCCTATCTGCTGCTTAAACTAGCTCAGTCCCTCCAGAAGTTTCTCTTAGGGCTTTCATTTGAGTCCCAGGGACACTCCTGCTTGCTGAAGTCCTAAGAATGCAGTGCCCAGATGGGTCACAGGTAGCTTCATTCTCAGCCACAGTTTCGCTCAGATTTCTGTAGTGAGAGGTCCAAAGCTCCTTTGCTGGAGTCTAGGGCAGCTCTCTCCATGAATGAAAGTCACCTATGACTTGAGCTGATGGAGAGTCACAAGGCAGGGATCAGTGACAGATGCCGCCACTGTTTCCCTCATCAGGGAGATGTAGGCATCATTCTTACTGTTATCATTCCCACATAGAAAATGAGGAAGAAAAATATAACCATAGCCCATTTCCCAAGGGAAAGAGCAAACAGCTTTCAGAAAATTGCCTTTGAGTCCTCTAGGGACTGCTGGATTCTGCTGCAGAAGGTGTAATGAGAAGAGACCTTGGCCTCCAAATCAGTGCAGGGAGTGTGGGAGGGGGCCACTGGGGGTGCAGCTAGAGTAGTGAGTCCAGAGTCTGGTCCTGATAGGTAGTCCCTACTGTGAGTTTCCTCCCTGCCTTACACCCTCAGAGTTGATGTTTCTTCCTGATTTATTCATTGTTCACCTTCCCCCAGGAGGTTGCGCTTGGGCAGAGAGCATTATAAGCTCTCCTGTATACCCCGGGTTGTTGTTCCTACTTTGTTCCTTGGCTCTGATTGGTCTGCTCCCTAATACATGCTCAGGCTGTTCCATGCCCCTGGGTCCTGTGATCCTAATTAATACTCCTCCTGGTAAGGAGTGTCTTGATTTTCTGCAGGATGCTCAGTCACTGGGTCAAATTGGTGCTAGAGATTCAGTAGGGGCTTGGTACATGCTCCTCCAACCTCTCCCCCAGAAAACAGTTCTGCTGTTTTCACACTGCACACCTTTGCAGAGTGACCACACTGGTGGAGAATGAGCAGAGGCATAGACTAGGATGAGCCCAGGAGGTACTGTGACCACAGAAAGGGATTAGATGGAAGTGTGAAAGAAGCAAGGAGATCCTCAGGACCTCCAGACCCTAGCTTGGATTTCTCAGCCCCCTTTGTTGGCATCTTGCCTTCCCTTGGTATATACCCTCCTCCTTCTCAACATGTACTACAGGATTTGACTGTTTCAGTGTGGTGCATTCAGCCATTTGTTCATTCATTCATTTATTCATGAATCAGTAAATATGTTCTGGGTGCCCAGGATGTGCCAGGCAGTATGCTACATACATAGACACTGCCATGCCCTCAACAGTGTAGTTGGAGGAGCACAGACCACGTTAATAAACATAAAAATAGAAGCAGTTCCAAGGCGGTAGTTTGGAGGTGACATCTTTAAAGACTTAGCCTTGAACTCAAGTGGAAGAGAGGAGTTTTGCATGAACTGCTGTGGAGCCTGTATGCCTCTGTATTTCAGCACCTAGCCCCAAGCTTCACCCCTGGAAAGGTCCAAATAAAGCTGTGTGGAGTGATTTGGATGCTCTCTAAATCCCAGCAATAAGCCTCAGTAATTCTAAGAGAAGGATGGCGCCAACTCACCAGATGTGGGTACTGAGGTCTAAAAAGTGTTCAATAGAAGTGAAATAAATTGGAAACTGCTGCTCCCATTGTCCTCCTGGCATCTCGAGAACCGTCTTTTATTCTCCTTTCTGTCGGCCAAATCAGCTCTGCTTCCAAGCTGGCCCCTGGGTCCACTGTCTGATGGCAAATATTTCTGCCTGGAATAGCTCATTGGTGGTAGCTGAGAAGACTAATAACAGCTCCTGACAGCCCTTCATGGTTTTCCCTAAATGTTCCTTCCTGAACAAAAAAGTTTAATAAAAATATGGATTAAAGCAGAGACTGAGAGCGGGAAATCAATGGTAGTCTCGCGGCTGTGTTATTGTAGTATCTCCTGTGCCTGTGCCACTCACGCCAGGGAAGTGGGAGGCGTTGAGTTCAGAGGCCTGTCTGAGACTCAGTGGGGACAGGGGGAGCATGCTAGAAAAGGGTGTTATGTCTAAGACAGGGGGATGAGCGTGAATATATGGCAAGGCTGCGAGGGACACAATCTGGACCAAGGTCGGGGACCTGAGGCAGGATGTGCTATGTCTTAGGTTTGCAGCAGGATCTAGAATCTCCTTGGTTAATGCTATTGATAGTCTGGTCTGGGCTAGTGTTTTATTACTCTATGCAAATCAGAGTTCTTCATGCAGAGCAGTAGTATACAGTGTTGCCACCCCATAATTTTATATTTCTTTTTTTTAAAAGGTAGCTTTCAACACATGGAATACCAGTTTAGCAGCACAAAGCATGTTAATTACACAGGACTTTCTTTTCTATTCATTAAAGTGGTCCTCAGAGTGCCTCTAATTGAGCTTGTTTTGCTTCCTATTTGGTTCCTGAATGCCTTGAAAGTGTAAAAACTACTATCTTTAAAGGTTCTCTATAATTCAGAATTTATATAATTTAAATCAGGCAACTTTTCCTACCCTCTTTTTGCATATCACTGAGGGTTTTTAAACAGACCCTGCACAGGAGCTACTCAGGGAGCGCACTATCATTCTCAGAGATGAGACGGGTCTTCCCTCCTGGGCTCCCCGCTGCAGCAGAGACCCACTTCTGCAATGCAACCTGCAGCCAGGGCTCTTGCCGTGCTGGCAGACACAGAAGGTATCAGTTGCCCAATGTAAGATTATAAATATGGATTAGATCTGTGCAAGTTACAGACTCAATTACGAAAACATGCAGCTAAATCAGCCTCCAACTGTCAGAGTGTCAGGATTTCTGCTGGAGATTCTAAGTCTACCTGGGTTCCTCAGAACTTGAGAGAGAGAATGAAGGAATATGTGTGTGTAGGACAATTATAGAAGTAGAACAAACACTGACCCAGGAGACATGAGATGAAGGTTCTAGGCTGGGGTCTGGTTCTAAGCAGCTTTGTGACTTTGGAAAAATCATGATTCCTCCTTCTGAGCCTCAGTATACCATTCACAGAAAGAACAAGTTTTAGCAGGGAGCTCTTTCACACTGGAGCCCCAGCTCTGAAAAGTCTGACACCAAAGGCTTAGGTGGGTCTGATGCAGGCCTCCCTTCCACCCTGAGACCCCTCCATCCTCTCCTTGTAGCAGCCTTTCCTGTGCCTGTCTGCCTGGCTCTCCCGGCCTGCTCTTCCTCCACTTCCAGGATGGAAATCCACCTCCCTCACCTCTTTTGCTGAGGACCCCAATTCACTCCGCCCCTCAGGTGGAATTCCCTGCCAGTTTAGACCAAAAGTTTCTGGATTCTGTTGTGCTGTCATTTGTGTTCCATCCCTGTGCTCCCCACCTGTTTGCCATGCCACTGTTGTGCACATTAACCTGAGTTCTCATCTAGCTTCAAAGAGAATGGTAAGGTAGTCTCCAGCGGAAACCCTCATGAGCACCAAACATGGGCAGAGCTCGCAGGGCACCCAAGGACCTAGACCAGGCTGACACACACTTTATCACTACCTGCTCTCCATGTCCACTCCACCTCTTCCCTACCTTCTCTCCTTTCTCCTTTCAACAGAATCCAGGAAATTCCTGTAGGAGGAAGCCTCAGAATACAAATAACCACAGGATTTAGAGTCAGGCCAATCTGGATTCTAATTCTGAATCTAATTCTAATTCTGAATGGTTCTTATCATTGGGTATTTTTGCATGCCTGGGGGCCCCTTCCTGTCTGGCTGTGGGCAATATCCACCTCCAGTCCATTTCCTTGACACAGCATTCTGCCTCCAGGGCCAGGCTTCCTTTCAACCTGCAGCAGAGACTCTGACCAGACAACTACACTACATTTCCAGGCTCCCTTGCAGCTAGGTAGGGCCATGAGACAGTTCCAGCCAATGGGATGTGGGCAGAGTGAGGCAGCCCACCTCCAGACCAGTAATGAAAACTTCCCATGTGACCCTCTGCTTTTCCTAACAGTCTGTCTGCCGGATGCCAACGTCCAAGATAATCTTGGAAGCCACCTGATTTTGGCAGACTTGTTATCAGCCTGGTGTCCTGAGCCCCCTTCCACTCCTGCCTTCATAATGCTGATTAGACTTTGTGTAGAGTGGGGAATGAACTTCTATTGGGTTAAATCACTGAATCTAGGAGTTTATCTTGTATAGCAGTTAGCACTACTTTAACTAATAGGTAACCCATACATATAGATGGGTTAGTCCTTTATCTCAGGGGAAGGATCTAGAATCCACTTTTGACTTCTCCTTTTCTGACCCAACCCCAGCAGTTAACCAGAGCCCACATCTGGGTTTAGACATGTGAGTGGCCTCATGTCCTCACTTTTCCATGCATTTTTTTTTTTCTTGTCTGTTTCTTCCTCTGTCTTCTCTTCTGGGTGCTGGGCCAATCAGCCAAGTCCCAGGCAGAGGAAGAGAGCCTATCAGGACATGATCTAAAAAGCACCTTTTCCCAGGGCTGCAGCTAGCTGGCCCCTGTGCAAGCTTTTCTGCAGTGAATGGTGCCTTTGTGTTGGGATCATGCTCCTTCCAAGCAGTGTGTAAGCACATGCCACTGTCCTAGAGTCCCAATCAGGCTCTCTCCCCAGATGCCTCCTTTGTGGAGAAATCCATACAAGCAGCCCAACACCCCCACCACTCCCACCACCACCACTGCCACCTTGCTAAACCCCTGGTGCACACTAACCCAGGACTCTGTGGATGTGTGTTGGCCCTGTTGCCATGACAACCAGTCACAGTGAATAACAACAGTGACTTCATTCTTGCCTGGGGGGCTGAGAAAAGCATGGCATACAGAGGAAGATGGGGCTTCTGGAGGTGGTGGGGAAATGCAGAGCTAGGAAGACTGGCATGGGATTTTCAAAATATTCACACTCTGTGCCCTCCAGCTCCCTCGCTGCATAAGTAAGAGATATTGGGAAAGGATTCAGGCCTTCCTCTAAGAGCCTGTGCGAGGATTCTAGGGTGGGCTCTGGAGGATAAAACACCGAGGAAAAAGATACAAAATAGAAAGTACGATGAGAGAAAGAGTTGAACTTCATTGCACAGCTATTTCCTGAACCCTTGTTAAGCCCTATTGCCAAAGCTATAGCAATGAGTCAAGTGGACCCTACACTCAGGCATAAGGACCAGTCCATGCAAAGGTCCTGAGACAGGCGAGGCTTGTGTGGCTGGAGCCAGTGAGCAAGGACAGGGGAAGGGCATGGGAAGAAGTGAGACCAGAGAGGTCTTTTGTGGGTGATGCAGCTCATAGAAGGCCTTGTCCTATGAATGGGTGGGGGCATCTATTTATTTTGTGTTGCTATAACAATATCACAGACTGGGTAATTTATGATGAACAGAAATTTTATTGGCTTATGGTTCCAGAAGCTGGAAAGTCTAAGATTAAGGGGCTGCATCTGATGAAGGCCTTCTTGCTGTGTCATAATATGGTGGAAGGCATCACATGGATGAGAGAGAGGGAAGGGGGCCAAACTCATTCTTGTATCAAGAGCCTACTCCTGGGATAATGACATCAATTTATCGACAAGGGCAAGAGCCCTCATGAACTAAGCACCTCTCAAAACTCCCACATCCCAACACTGTTGCATTAAGGATTAAGTTTCCAACACAGGAACTTTGGGGGACACATTCAAACCATAGCATTCTGCTTCTGGCTCCAAAAATTCATGTTCTTCTCATATGGAAAATACTTTTATTCTATCCCAATAGTCCCAAAGGTCTTAACTTGTTCCAGCATCAACTCGAAAGTTCCAAACTCCGAAGTCTTATCTAAATCAGACATGAGTGAGACCCAAGGATTTGTCCTGAGATAAATTATTCTCTGTGAATTTGAAGAGAAGCTTTGAGACAAGCTGTGAGCCTGTGAAATTAACAAATTATACACTTCCAAAGTACGATGATGTGACAGATATTCCCATTACAAAAAGGAGAAATAGAAAAGAAGAAAGGGGTAACTTGTCTCTAGTAGGACGATAAACCAGCAGGGAAAACACAAAGTCTTAAAGCTGGAGAATAATCTCCTTTGACTCCATGTCCTGCATCCTGGGCACACAAGGGTGGAGGTTGGGCC
The DNA here is from genome assembly GCF_002776525.5 of Piliocolobus tephrosceles. Lineage (NCBI taxonomy): Eukaryota > Metazoa > Chordata > Mammalia > Primates > Cercopithecidae > Piliocolobus > Piliocolobus tephrosceles. Next base: position 15,158 of record NW_022325438.1, on the reverse strand, counting down.
CCTAAGGCCTCAGGCAGCCCCACCCCTATGGCTGTGCTAGGCTCAATCCACTCATTCTCTCACGGGTTGGAGTCTTGTGCTTGCAGCTTTCCTAGGCTGGAGTTACATGCTGGGATACCCCACGCCCATGTCTCTGCTAGGAATTGCCTTAGTAGGAACTTTCTGCAGTGACTTAGCTCCATGATAAGTTCTCTTCCTGGGCTCCCAAGCTCTCCAATACATTATTTGAAATCTAAGTAGAGGCCATGATACCTCCACAGCTTTGCTTTCTGCACACCTGCAGAAATAGCACCCTATAAACACCACCAAGGTGTACCACTTGCACTCTCTGAAGCAGGAGTATGAGCTGCACTTGGGCCTGCCTGAGCCACAGCTGGGGCAGCCAGAAAGTACCGTGCCAAAATGCGGGGAGCAGAATCCCAAAAGTGGTGCAGGGCAATGAATGCTGAGGTCCCCTGGTCACTTCTTTGGAAACCCTTCTCTCGAGGTCCTAGATGGAAAGGACATCCTGGAAGACCTCTGAAATGCCTTCAGGGTCTTTCTTCTATTCTTTTGGTAAACTGTCCCAGGCTCACTTCTATTCTATTAGTCTCTTTAGCAAATAGTCACTTGGACACACCCTAGTTTGCTTTCCTAAATATACTCTTTCATTCTTTACATGGCCAAGCTGAACATTTACACAAGTTTTATTTTCTGCTTTCCTTTTAATTATAAATCCCACTTTAAAATATTTCTCTCTTCTCTCATTTTACAATAAGCAGCCAAAAGAAGCCATACAGCATCTTAAATGCTGTGCTGCTTAGATATTTCTCCTACCAGATATCCTAGTTCATCACTCCTAAGTTCTGCCTTCCACAAAGTCCATTGTCCTCAATGTCATCAAGTTCTTTGCAACTATATAAAAGGGATGGCCTTTATTCCAGTTTCCAATATCTTCTTCCTCATTTCTGTCTGAAACCTCATCAGAATGGCCTTTACCACCCATATTTCTACTAACATTCTGTGATTATTCAAGTAGTTGCTAAGATTTTGGCTTTCCCTATGACTTTTGTCTTCTTATGAGCCCTCACCAGAATTGCCCCTAATTTTGCCTAGTGTTCCATTATTGGAACGCTAAGCATGTGGTAGTTATTTATATCCTAGCACTCAAGGTCATCACCAAGATCTGATTGCAAAAATTTTTTAAAAAGTTGCCACCTTAGGCATAAATGGGTTAATGTTTCATTTATTGCAACATAGGCTTTTTATAGCCTGACCTGCCAAATTCTGCCAACTTCTACCCATTACCCAGTTCCAAAGCCATGTCCACATTCTCAGATATTTGTTATAGCAATAGCCACACTTCTTAATACCAATTTTCTGTGTTAGTTTTGCACTGCTATAACAGAATACCACAGACTGGGTAATTTATAATAAATAGGAATTTCTTTGGCTCATGGTTCTAGAGGCTAAGAAGTCCAATGTCAAAGGGCTGCATCTGGTGAGGACCTTCTATCTGTGTCATAACAGGTGGAAGGCATCACAAGGACAAAAGAGAAAGAGGAAAGGAGGCCAAACCCATCCTTTTATCAGGAGCCCATTCCTACAATAATGACATTAATCCATATGTCATTGATCACCTCTTAAGAGTCCCACCTCTCAACACTGCTGCATTGAGGATTATTTTCCCAGCACATCAACTTTGGGGGACACATTCAAATAATAGTAAGGCCTTTGGGTGTTTCCCTCAGAAGAGAGGCATGAACTGACTTACCCATGAAAAGGATTCCTGTGGCTGCTGTGCAGAGACGAGATGACGGGCAGTAAGGGTGGATGCAGGGAGATGCATGAGACCAGAGAGAGATGATGGGGCTTGGACAGGATAGTGGCAGTGAAGATGGCGAGAACTGTTAAGTTTCTGAACATATTTCAAAGGAACAGCTCACAAGGAGAGAAAGAGAAGAGTCAAGGGTTAGAGGAAGGATTTGGGCTTGTGCAACTGGAGAAAGAAACTGGAGAAAAAGGAGAGAAGTGGGGAGTCTGAGCCATCCTTTCTAGAAGGGTGGTAGAGCTCACCAATCCTCCCCAGAGGAGGAAGGATGCAATCAGAGGCCACTACCTTCTTCATCCTGAGCACAGGCAAGGCCTGTTCCTTGGGCTTCAGATCTCCTCAGCACAGAACAGCCCTCTTCTCTTCCACTGCCCTGTTTGTGATGCTGAGAAGAGTATCCTGGGTTTGGAGCTACACTGGCCTGTTTGTAGTTCCTCACTTTACACATCCTGTTTTGCAGCCTCAGCCAAATGTGTTTCACTCTCCCAGTCTGTTTTCTCACCCATGTGCTACTCCACATCTGCCAGCTGTCATCTAGGTACACAAACACCCAGCCCCAGTAGGTCTGAGCCCCAGACCTGGTGGCCTTGAGGACCTCAGCACGCCAGGTGATCCCCCATTATTCTGGAGAATGTTCAAGATAAGGCAGCCTCTTACATGTCCTGAGAAAGGGCCATTCCTTCTTGTCCACCACAGCCTCCTCATCCACATACCTTGTCAGGCTCCTTTTCTCCCTTCCCGGCTGGCTGTGGCCTGCCCAACCTTCAGGGTTGTGTGTTGGGGGCAAAAGGTATCTTTTGTTCCCCGGGCCCCAAAGTAGGTCCGTTATTAGCAAGCACAGCTTCCTCCAGTTATGCACCTAATCCCATGCACACCAAGGTTTCACTCACATTTTAAAAAATATATTTCTTATGTGTCTCAAAGCATGATCTTACTGACCCACTTCACAACCCTGTGAAGTAAACGGTGCAGATATCAAGGCTCCATTTTACAGATAAGGATGCTTGTCCTGGGCTTGTCCACACTGTGAGCAGATGGGCATATGTGTGCATACAGGCACAGCTCTTTGTTGATTGTGTAAGGTGCACACACATTCACACAGTCCAAATGGTGCTGTGTGTTTCCAGCAAAACACATTCTTGCATACCCTATAGACAGTCTCAGACTCACTGACAAAGAAGTTGAGGGAGGTTAGACTAGGTAATTTCCAAAACTGTTGAAATTAAGTCCTCCAAGTTCTGAAATCTCATTCTTTCTTGTCCCCCTTCTTCGATTGTGGGGCACATCCTTTCTTGCCCTGGAGGCACCAATGTCTCACAGCCCAGCACTGGTATTCTCTGAACACTGAAATTTCAGGATCTATAGTAGGTTCTATACATGCAAGAAAAGATGCAAAGTCCGTGAGCCAACTGGGAAGGAAAAGAAGGACCAGATGACTGATGTTAAGTGGGGAATTGTCTGTCCATTTGCTGCTTCTCCTTGAGTAAAATGTTCTTTTTAAATCCTCTTTTGATACCAGCCCTGACAATTTCACATGCAGTCTTCACCCAGGAAACACATCCTGAGGAAACACCACCCTTCAATTTCATGCACACTCATTGGGAACATATTGGGTCTAATTACTAAATATGCAGAAAGAAGCTCAAGCTTCATCCTTGACCCAAAGAATATGGAATAACCTGCAAACACTCCGTGCCAGAAACCAGCCCTGCTGGTGGAGGCCTCTTTGGACAAGGCTGTGGAAATGTCCAGTGCTGTCAGTCAGAGTCACAGAGCTCAGAAGGTTAGAGCAATTAGCCAATAAGAGAAGGCAGCCACATATCCAGCCATGAGGTAAGAGTGAGATGAACCCCCTTATCAATGTGCAATCTGGGGAAAATCCCAAATGGCCTGCCACAGAATTTGAAATTTCATGAATAGTCATTTCTCTTTCTTGGAGGTGTGTGAAGGTGTCTATTGAAATGAAATGATCTCCGGGTGGAGTGGCACAGTTGGTCATTGTGGTTTCTTCTTTTTAACCCCTCAGCATGGATTTATTAAGTATATTTAAAGGAACATCACAAGATTGTGAAGTAATGGGAAATAAAAAAGATATATTCGAAGAGAGAAAAGGCTGTGGATAAGGAATATTTGGAAGACATTTTGCACATATTGAATTTTGAAAAAGGAAAAGAAAGAGGGAGAAATTAAGGAAAGAAAAATAGACGTTACAAACAGCATCCAAAAAAAAAGGACAGAATACAAGGGGATGAGCCAGGAGACAGAGTTCTAAAACTGTCCCTCCTGACACCTGCTGTGTGGCCCTGTGGGATCATCATTTCTGTCTGGATCTTCGTGTTCTCACCCACAAACTCAGGGGTTGGGAAACATGACTCTAAAGTCTCTTCCATCTCTGATTCCATCCCATATTAAGGTCAACTTTACTGCTAGGATTATTGTAATCACAACAACAAAGGAGTTCTTTATATAGGATTATTGTCTATTTTATATTGAACTTTCTCTTTTGAAAACTTGTTTAAACTCCTTATCCCACCTGATTCTTATAGGAAAAAATGCTAAGTCATGTATACAGAAGTGAGAGGCCCATTTTACAGAGCAGGGACATGTCATCTATACAAGGCACCAGGATTGTCAGCTCTGCATGCCCTGTGCACTCAGAATATTGTTAGATCCAAGCACTTGCTGTTAGATTTAAATTTATGTGCTAACATAATTTTGGGGCCCTAAGAGAAAGAGACTTGGAGTCTACAGTAGGTGAAAAAACTCTCAGCCACCTGTGGATGCATTTCTTCTAGCCAGCCATCATGTCTCCTTCCCTTCAGGGCCCTGTGGGCATCCTCAAAGACTTGTGAGATGTCCATGGGGACTCTGCTGACAACAAAGAGACATGTCTGCAGTGGTTTCCTGGGGACAGTCAACAGGTGTCCTCTGGGTTGATAGGAATGAAGCTCTCAGACAATGGAAGATTCTGGCTTCTCTGCCAGCCTGCCAGCCTGCCAGCCTGTCATGAAGACTTTGGCTGTGTTGATCTGATCCGTTAGCCAGCAGTGAGATCAGAATTCTCTCATCTGACAAATGTTTGTAGAGCACCAACTGTGACCAAGACTGAAGCCAGAAGTCCTGGGTCTTTTTGAGAGCTCATCCATGAGCTGTTTGACTTTGTGCAAATTGCTAAACCTCTCTGGAGCACTCTTTTCATCTGTCAAATGGAGTCGCATGTACCCACCCTGGCCCTGCCCAGGACTATTGTACAATTCAAATGAGACTGTGTCTATGAAAAAGCTTTCAAGAGCATAAGTCACTCTAAGTATAACTATAAAAGATGGCTGGTGGCAATGAATTTGATATTGACATGGAGGAAGAAGAGAGGAGAAGAGGATGAAGGAAAAGGAAGGAAGAGGGAGAGAAAAAAGGAGGGAGAATAGGGATCTTTGAAATCTGTCTCCTGGGTGTTGGGAGGGTCCTGCTTGCCTGACAAAGACACTGCAGGTTCTTTGTGTTAGACACACCAAGCCGGGGGTCCTGATCCTTTGGTGAATGCAAACTGGGAAGGTAGAAAAAGTGCAGGGAGTGGGGCATAAAAATACAGACAGCAAATAACTTTATTCTTGCCCCTACTTTCTTACCTTTTCTCCCCTGTTATATCAACATTGGTTTGTTTTCTCTGTGCAGTTTTGGAATGTAAAAATAATTAGTGCATATAAATTAATCCCACCTTTAATTCTCTACCATTTTCCTGGGAGCTTAAATACAAATAATTGTTTGGTAACTGAAAATGGACCTGCAGTCTACAAACAAAATAAACCATGTCACGAAGTCATTTCGTGCCTACATGTTGGTAATTAGAGGAAGGAGAAGAGAGAGAGGAAAAGAACCACCCCCAAACCCAATCACTGAAGGCAGAAGAGCCTCATGGTTGGCTAGAGCAGTGAAAAGCTCAGAGCTCCAAGATTTGGCGGGTGAGTCTAAATTTAGAACTGATTTGTAGACAAATTGGAGGGAGTTCGAGAAAAGCCACCAAAACAATTAGAGGAATGCAGCTTAATTGGCCCAGCTTGGCTAAGCAACTGCTAAGCAAGGAACATTATAGAGTCTGTAGCCAGAGGGAACAGCATAGACTCCAGTGAGCAGGAGGAACTATTTAGCTTGCAACAGAAGAGACTCCAGAAAATAAATGGAGCCCAGAGAGGACAAGGCAAAGCTGAGGCCTGGACCCAGCCTCTCATGGGAAGGCCCATTGGGTTTCTCTGGCCAAGAACCTAAACCCCTTTGTGGGTCTTACTCCCCAAGTATTCCTGATAACAATGCATCATTATTTAATTTAATTTTCACAACCCCCCTGCAAGGCAGATGTGTTTATTCTATTTTTGCAGATGAAGAAACAGAAGCTCAGGGATGCTGAGTAACTTGCCCAAGATTTCCTGGTAGCAAAATAAAGATTTAAAGTCAGATTAGTTTTAAAGCCCATGCTCATCTCTGTGACACAATAGAACTTCCTGGGAGATGTGACAAGAAATGAAGAAACAGAGATAAAAGACCCTATAACTGAGGCTCCCAGTGCTTCTTATGCAATTAAAGGCCATATAAGTGGGAAGGCAAAAGAAGCCCAACTCTTTAAGGTGTACTCTGTCACAGTGCTGTGCCTTAGAACAACCGGGCTCCCAACCTCAGCCCTCTTGTCTCCTGAGATCTTGTTGCTCTTCCCAAACTAGCTGACTTCTTTCCACTTGCTTCAGACCTAAGAACCCTCTGACGTCCCAGCTGTCGCATAGCTGGAAGAAAACGGACTTCAGGTCAGATAGACCTGGTTTTCAATTCTACCTTTTTTAATTTTTTATGTTTTTGAGACAAAGTCATGCTCTCTTGCCCAGGCTGGAGTGCAATGGTGCCATCATGGCTCACTGCAATTTCAACTTACAGGGCTCAAGCAATCTTCCTGCCTCAGCCTCCCACGTAGGTGGAACCACAAGTACTTGCCACCAGGCCCAGCTAATTTTTTTTTTTTTTTTTTTTTAGTAGAGATAAGGTCTCGCTATGTTGCCCAGGCTGGTCTGAACTCCCAGGCTCAAGTGATCCTCCCACCTTGGCCTCCCAAAGTGTTAGAAGTACAGGCATGAGCTACTGCACCTCGCCATCAATTTTACATTTTCAAAAAAAAATTGTGTGACCTTACCCAAGTTACTCAATTTCTCTAGGCTTGAGCTTACTCACTACTTAAACAGAGCTACTTTTTTTTTTTTTTTTTTTTTTTTGAGATGGAGTCTTGCTCTGTTGCCCAGGCTGGAGTGCAGTGGCACGATCTCAGCTCACTGCAAGCTCTGCCTCCTGGGTTCATGCCATTCTCCTGCCTCAGTCTCCCGAGTAGCTGGGACTACAGGCGTCCGCCACCACACATGGCTAATTTTTTGTATTTTTAGTAGAGATGGGATTTCACCATGTTAGCCAGGATGGTCTTGATCTCCTGACCTCGTGATCCACCTGCCTCGGCCTCCCAAAGTGCTGGGATTACAGGCATGAGCCACCGCGCCTGGCCTAAACAGAGCTACTTAAGTCTACCTTCTGAAATTGTTGGAGGAGCAAGTGAGATAGTGAGCATAAATATACTTCATAAATTGCAACATACTAAATGGAAGAGGATGTTATTGGTGATGGTATTGTAAGTTGCATTTTAAGTCACTATAGACAATGCTGACTTTCTCTGGGTTTCTTTCGCTTCAGACTTGCACCTGACCCAGCCATCCCCAAAGCCATACCTGCTCTGGTATGAGATGGGGGCTGGCCTAAAATCAGAGCAAACCAGAGACAGCTCTGAAAGCAGGCAGCTGGTGAACACCAAAGTTAAGATTGAGTCAGCCATCTGATAGATGACCTACATCAGAATAGGGCAGAATGCCAGCACTGGGACACATAGTGGAGGGCCAATGGCAGCCTGGAATCCAGAGACACATAAAACAAACAACGCTAATGGTGTAGGAAATGCCAGCTAAGATCCAGCAAGATGACTTGCATCTGAGACACAGCAGGATCTTCCTGATGGGACAGTGTTCAAAGATGGGACATTGGGACTTGACTGGAAAAGGGATGAAAATTTGAATAGAAAATAATAGTACTAGGTGCCTTCTGGCCCTTATAGAGGTCTTTAAAATTCCCTGAATATTTATTTATCAGCAGGTGTAGGGAATGTGGTTTTCTAAGGCTGTGCGGATACTGAGAACAATCTTCAGTCTTTGGAGAAATGAAGAACGATAACAAGTGTAGCAGTCAGGGCGGTGCACAGATTAGGAATCAAGAATACGAGGCTTGTTCTTTCTCACTGTATTGACCTTTTCAAAATTACTTATTTCCCTTCAGTTCTCTCTTCTATGTGCAAATTACACAAAAGTCAACACTTACTCAGATGGAGTACCTACTGTGTAGTTGGCTTTCATCTAAGCACTTCACATGACTGACTCTTGTGCTCCTCAAAGTAACCCTACAGGAAGCTGTCATCATTATCACCATTTCACTAAGGCCCAGAGAGAAAACCTGCCCAAGAGGAAAAGCTGAGATTGCAACCTGAACTTTCTGGCTTGGAAGCCCACCCTTGGCCACTGCATGCTGCAACCTTTTAAACAGATCCTGAAAGAGATGATTTCTGAGGCTCTTTACAACAGCACAAAACATCAGTGATGGGCAAGCCCTTGAAGATAACCTATCACAATGTGCTCTTTTTACCAGTGAAGAGACCCAGAGAGACAATCAAGTGCCCAGCAGTGAACAGGCATCTCGCTCTAAAATTCAGTCACTGCATGATTCAAAATCACGGGAAAGAGGAAGATTCGTTTATCAGCCAGATGTTCCATGGACATCACAGCTGTGCCTACACATACAATTGCTGCATCTGAAGTGGATGTTTTGATATTATCAAAAACCTTTCTCCGTCCTCATCTCAGGTCCTTTGTATATCCTGGCCACAAAACCTAAGCACTGATTCCTGACTTTTGTGGTTTGCAGATGCTTTTGGGGATCTTGTGAAATGTGTGAATTACTTTGCAGGTAAAAATAGACATACACTTCAATTTGGGGAAAGGGGATTATGAACTCTCTGAAACTCTCCCATGAATCTCTAGGGGTCTATAAGCTGCAAATTATAAAACTTCTGCTGCAGATAATGAGAACACCAAAGCACAGTAGAATGGAAAGAATAGATGGATTCTGAAGAGTCTCTCAGGAGATGGAAGGCCAAGCAATAGGGTCAAAGACCTTCTACTCCCAGAGTTGAACAGAAGATAGAGGAGAGGGCAGTGGAAGGTCTTTGATTCTGCTACTTGACTTTCTGTCTCCTGAGAGATGCTTCAGAACTACTCTGTTCTTTCCATTCTATCTTCCTCCTTCACTTTGGTCTGGGGTAGAGATTTCCTGCTCACAGTCCAGTCATATCTACACCCACCCTTAAGCTTACTCACCACTTAAACAGAGCTAATTAAGTCTACCTTCCAAGATTGTTGGAGAAGCAAATGAGATAGCAAGCATAAATGTGCTTTGTAAATCGCAAAGTGCTGAATGCAAGCGGATGTTATCAGTGATGGTATTATAAGTTGTATTCTAACTCACTATGGACAATGCTGACCCCCTCTAAGCATCCCTCACTTCAGGCTTGTGCCTGACCCAGCCATCTCCAAAGTTACATATGCCCTGGTATGAGACAGAGGCTGGCCTAAAATCAGAGCAAACAAGAGAAGGCTCCAGCAGCCAGTGAACACCAAGGTTAAGACTAAGTTAACCATCTGAGAGATGACCTTTGTCAGAATAGGGCAGAATGCCAGCACTAGGACACACAGCAGAGGGCCAATGGCGACCTGAAATCCAGAGATACATGGAACAGATAAAGCAAGTGGTATAGGAAAAGCGAGCTAAGATAGAATGGAAGTTCCACGAAGACGGACCCTCCTTGGTCTTGTGTGCCGGTGTGTCCTCAGTGCACAGCACAGTACCTGGCACAAGTCCAGAGCCCAGAAGACACTTGTGGGATGATGGTTTGTTTACGGTGCAGGAGCCAGAGAATGGGAAACTTTGCACATTATCAATTTATCCTTGTCCTTGACTTTTCCTTCTTGGGTATAGGAGCAGAAGCAGGTATGGCAGATGACCTAGGTTAGCTCAGGTTCTCTAGGAACAGACCCTGAGATGAGGATTCTTGTGAGTGATCTGTTGAAGGTGCAAGCAAACTAAAACAAAAGCTGTAAGGATGTGAGGGAAGGGGGATGGAGCAAGGAGAAGGGCTCAGCAAAGCTACAGTCATTCTCAGCTTGATCCCAGGAATATCAATATGTACAAATAGCACCACAGAGTGGCCGCACCTTGAGACAAGGTTATCAGGCTTTCGTGCTCCTATATCAGTCAAGACATAACATCTGAGACACTTCCTGGTGAGATGGCTCCTATCAGAGCCAGCAGAGAACAATTCTCAGGAGTCAGGTGCAGTGGTGGGTTGTGAGCGCCATTACCCCCAGCAGCTGGGGGGATGGCCCAGAAAGGATACTGGGGTGGGACACCAGATGTCTGCTACATACTCTAAGTGCCAACTCAGATAGATTGATGGTGGCTGCCAACAGCTTTGCAATGAGGAAAGGTCAGAAGCCAAGCCTTGGCTCAGCTGAAAAGCACCAAGATGGATTAAGCATGTCTGCTGGGGGCAGAGAAATGCAGCCCGAGTGGCACCTATTTGCCATTCTGAGCCTAAGGGGAAACTGGATCTCCACTAATTATCAGAAGTCTAGCGTGGTCCAGGGACTCTGGGGCAATTTTATGTGCCACACAATTTAGAATCTTATCCTATACCATGTCAGATAGTTTCCTGTGTTTTGATTGACTATAGGTAGAAACTAGATAGGCAGCCAGTAACTGAAAGACAGCTTTCCCAAGTGAAAGCAAAGGAGTTACTTAAAAGTAGACAACCTTTTAGCAGAGGATGGCAGTCACCCTCAGAGCCCAGAACAGCAGAATATAACAGAAAACAGGAACAGAGGAAAAAGACACTGAACATTTGAGCACCTTGGAATGAAGGCAATGACCAGACTGAAGGCTAAGAACCCATGTCTTGGGCTTCTCTACCCCCACAGACCCTAGCAATGTGCCAAACACACAGCCGTTCCTGAGTACCTATGGTTTAGATGTTTGAAATCAAGTAAACCAAGCCTTGGAAACCAACTCTTGGAGGGAAGAGACTAAAGCTCCAGAATTTCTAGAAATTTTCTCCCATGCAGATCTGTAGACGCTCTAAGTGAAAACAGCAGCCTGGTTTCCTTTGTATTTCCTCTCAGGATGTGGTGAGTGAATCTCTGCTTTCATCTGTTATTATTATAGACTTTGGTGTCAGAAGAGATTGGGGTGTGGTGTAGAGACGCAGCCATTGAAGGTGTTCTACCTGGGCTTCGTTTCATGAGCCTGGCAGGCCTGGCAGTAAATAAGAAACCTGTTCCTCGCCATGATGAAGTACCTGTGCAGGGGGTTGGGGTGACTCCCCCTTTGCTTCCTCAGGCCAGGAGAGGTTACTGGAGGCTCACAATGGTCCTAACAAAAAGGAAAACGAGGACAATAGCAACAGCTATGTCCACAAATATCTACTACTGCCTTACAAGGTATAAAGCGCTTTCAATTCATACTGCCCCTTGATCTTCAAAACAACTCAGTGAGGGAGCAGGGGAATGGAAAGACCCAGGATGTTTCTGGGTGGGGTGAAAGTAGGGAAGGAGATAGGAAAGGAGGGCATGTCTCACAGAGTACCATGATCCACCCTCTTTCCCTGAATGAACCCAGAGTTGCACTTCCAGGGAAACCAGGAACTGAGCTGGTGGTTGTAGCCACAGTGGGACACAGCCTGCTCTTTGAGGGCAGGACAAGTGAGAGATTATACGATGGGTGGACCATCCCACAGAAATGCATCCTCCCTTGGCATTAATCTATTGTGTGTTTGCTTCCTCTAGCTTGGTCATTCTTAGCCTTCAAAATTCAGTTGACATAGAATTATCATATGATCTACCAATTCCACTCCTGGGTATGCACCCCAAAGAATTGAAATCAAGCACTCAAGTAGACACTTGTACAGCTGTGTTCATAGTAGCCAAAAGGTAGAAGCAACCCAAGTGTCTATCAACGGTTGAATGGCTAAACAAAATGTGGTGTGTGAATATATATATACACACACACATATATATGTATATGTGTGTGTGTATATATATATATGAATATTATTCAGCCTTTGAGAGGAAGGAAATACTGATTCATACTACAACGTGGATGAATCTTAAGGACATTGTTCTGGGTGAAACAAGCCAGACACAGAAAGATAAATACTGTGTGATTCCATTTATGTGAAGTGTCTAGGGTAGGCAAATTCACAAAGACAGAAAGTAGAATCAAGGTTTCCAGGAGCTGGGGTGACTGGGAAACAGGGAGTGTTTGCTGCATGGGCACAGGGTTTCTTTCTGGGATGATGAGTGGTTTCTGGGGATGGATGGTGGTGATGGTTGTATAGCACCGTGTATGTACTTAATGCCTCTGGATGATACACATAAGAATGGTTAAAATGATAAACTGTTATGTTTATTTTACCACAGTAAAATAAATAAATAAGAAATAATTTCAGTTCAGGGAGCTCATGGCCTTCTGAAAGTTTTCGTGGCCCCAACCTGATAGTGTCAGCATCCTCTGTGTGCCTGGGAACACACTGTACTTAGGCAGTTAATGTTCTCAACTGTCTCCAAACTAAGCTCTGAGCTCCTGGAGACTATGGTCTGTGTCCTCTTCTACTTCTCTTTTCTGGCTCTGACCGAGTGCCTAGCACATTGTGACAATTTGATAATTCTATTTTAAAGCAATAAATCTGACATATGTGGCATGCTTAAAATGCATAGTATAGGTTTATTTAAGTAATAAAATAGATATTAACTATGATCCCAGTGATGGTCGGTTGGATGAACTTGGCTCAGGTTCTTCTTAAATTTATCTGATTCTTCTTTCCATTGTCATTTTGAATGGGCCACATAGCAAGTGAATTGACTGAAAAATGGTGAACCTGATATAGAATAAATGATAAACAGTTTACTAACAGTTCTTAACACAGGCCAATACCCTACTGGAGAGATTCTTCTCCCACTATGCTTTTTTAGCTTGGTCAACTCAGACTCTTCCTTCAGGCTGAAACATCTCCATACCTGGGGAGCCACCCTTGACCCCTTGCATGAGGTAATACCTTGCCTCTCTGCCTTGGACTGAAATGAGCCCGTGATGCGATATTGTCTCTTCTTTCCTCACACTTGTCTCACGGTGTTATATTACTTCGGTACTCTTTCTGGCTTCCCCATTTGACAGTCAGCTTCATAAGAGTAGGAATACTACACTCCCAGCATCCAGGAAAACTCCTAGCACGTGGGAAGTTCTCAATAAACACGGATTGGAAGAATGACTCAAGAAATGAGGAGTGAATGAATGCAGTGATGTGGACATGAAACTGTACAAAGTGTGTGACCAATCCCTCTTCACCAGTTGAAAGGGCCCTCAAAGATCACTGAATCCAACCCTTTCAACAAACAGATGAAGGAGGTGAGGTCCGGAAAGAGAAAGTGAATTTACCTCAGGTGGATAACAGAGCAATAGACAAACAGGAACTGGAATCCAGGTACCTCATGATTCTGTGCTATTTCCATGATAACACTTCTCCCTGCTCCTTTCAAGGTCAAGATTTCCATCATCCAAAATGATATGTGATGTCATACCTTTGAGCTTAAGCCATAAGCTCACATCATGCATGGGCTTTTGAAAATACCATTCATTTTAACAGAGACATTCTGAAGAACAATGCATTAAACTAAAGTGTCCCTTGTCTAGTGGAGTTTAAAGCATCAGACTTGGCTGGTGGGGAATAGAATTGGGAACATTTTACAGTCTCAATTGGTGCTCCTAAATCTTTATAATAAGGCCAGACTGTCCTCTTACGAAAATCTGAATCAAGTGAGATTGTCATAAAGTCAGCTGAGACCTACTTGCCTGAAGTTATGTTATATGGTCAAGGGTGGGAGCGAGTGGGAAGAAAATGGTGAAGAGGGTAAAGGATTAGACAGAAGACCCACCTGAGAGCTAGAAAAGGAAAAAAGAGTGATAATGTTCACATCCATTCCTAATTCTATCAAGGGGAGAGCGTAGACAAACTTCAGTCCTGAATCACAACCACCTTGAGTTTGAGGAAACTGAGTATGCTTCATTCATACAAGTGGACAGACGTTGCCTTCTCTGCTCACTACAGGTGTTATGCCCAACCTCAAGGCATGAATCATGTCTGGTCTAAGCCAATCACGGCAGTCTCACTGGCCGAGCACTGAGCATGTGACCCCATTCTAGCCAATAAACACAAGGAGAAGCCCATCTGGAATCATTGGGGAGAGGATTTTCTCTTTGTAAAAGGAGAAAGCCAGTTTTTTCTCTCACTAAGCTCCTTTTTCCTTAGAACTCTGACGTGCAAGGACATCATGTGTTCAGCTGTGGCAGCCATCTCAGATCTTCGAGGGAAGATGTTTCCAGCACAGAGGAGCACAAAATAGCAGGACTGTGAGTTCTGAATGACATCACTGAGCCACTGAACTGACCCTGAGATCTTCTGTTTCTCATTAAGTGAAATGCTAAATACCCATATGGATTAAGTCATTGTTAGGGTTATGGTTTAAGCCAACGGTCAACAAACATTTTCTATAAAGGATCAGAAAGTAAATATTTCCAGCATTGCAGGCTATATGATCTCTGTTGCAAGTACCCAACTCTGCCATGGTAGCACCAAAAATAGCCGCAGACTATACATAATCACGTAGCATATGTAAGTGAGTAGGCTGTGTTCCAACAGAACATTATTTACACAAACAGGCAACAGGCTGGATTTGGTCCATGAGACATAGTTTGTGAACTTCTGGTTTAAGTCATTGATACATTAATCTCATAAATATTTATTAAGAACTTCCTACATGCCAGCTGCAGTTCTAGGTGCTAGGTGTGGCTCAGTTATAACTAAAATCAAAACGGATCAAGTCTCTGCCCTCTGAAGCTTGTACACTGCTCAGGGAGGTATGTAATGAACAAATGAGAAAATAGAGAAGATTATTGCAGATTGTGATAAATGCTGGATGTAAGTGGCACTATGTGATGGATAATTTTGAGGTTGAGCAGAGTGAAGGGGATGGAGCCAGTTTAGATGGATTGGGACAGAAGACATGTCTAAGATGAGATTTGAGACCTAAAGAATAAGAAAGAACTTACTACATGAAGAAACAGTAAAATCCTGCAACAAGCAATAGTAGTTGAAGAAGCAAAAACTCAAGGA
>NW_022325437.1:0-1929 GCF_002776525.5 Piliocolobus tephrosceles | reverse complement strand
GAGGCGGGTGGATCACTTGAGGTCAGGGTTTGAGACCAATCTGACCAACATGGTGAAACCCCATCTCTACTAAAAATACAAAACATTAGCTGGGCGTGGTGGTGGGCACCTGTAATCCCAGCTACTTGGGAGGCTGAGGCAGGAAAATCACTTGAACCCGGGAGGCATAGGTTGCAGTGAGCCAAGATCACATCATTGCATTCCAGCCTGGGTAGCAAGAGTGAAACTGTGCCTCTCAAAAAAAAAAAAAAAAAAAAAAGAATGAAAGAATGCAGGTGAGTGACTCGGATGATGTTGGCCTGGGGCACGTTGGAACCTCCAGAGCATCATTCTGGAAGTGAAGGTGGAAAACAAGGAGATATACACCAGGGCTGCAAGGTACCCATCCAGTTCATTCATTCATTCCACATTCATTGAGAATCATGTGCGTTACCATCCTGAGCTCCAGAATTGGTACCCACAGGGTAGTAAGTTGACCACCAGACCACTTTATATAGCATCCAAACTGGCATGGAGAACTCAGACTCCATTCAGATGGATATCAGTTCCATCTGGATCTAATCAAATGCAAAGGACCCTGCGTCACAAATACAGGTGGCAGGTAAGACTCAGAGTCAGGGGTGCAGAACTGCTGCGAGTCTGGGTATAGAGTTCTATCAGATCAGGGCTTTGACCATTGCAGTGGCAGAGATGTATGCAAAGAGGGGGAAGGAAAGAGCTGGGCACTAGAAATCTGAGTAGAAACCATGCTACAGTTGGCATCAGTATCATGAAAGAATGAAAATGGTGTCACTTGTAGATGTGTTGGTCCCCTGGGCCCACTCTAGGCAAATTGGATGATGGATCTGTTGCACTAAAACCAATGCCAGGCTGCACTCATGAGTGAGGCTGAGGGTCCTAATGGCTCCCTGCATCAATCAGGTTAGCTCAAGATAAGGAGGAGTTAAGAATGAGAGTGAAGACTCAATGACCTCAGCTCAGCACCTCTTTGTCACTCTTGCTTTTGTGACCCTGGGGTCCCCAGGTACTTCTTCAGTAGGATCTTACTCTTGCCGCATCTCAGCTAATATAAGATAAGGTGGTAGTAATGTCTTATGGTAGCACCTCCCCAAGATATGAAAAATAACAAAGTTCTTTTTATTAAATGGCTTAAAGGCCTATTGGATACAAATACTACAAGTGTAATAGTGTCACCTGCATAGGGGCACCTACCCAGGGTTAATGGGCCAAGGTCATGTAGATACCACCTATTTGGCTTATGTGGTAGGTAGGCAAAATTTTTTAAATGTCCCCATCCTCAAGATCACACCTCTGATCTCTAGAATCTCTGAATAGGCTGAGATACCACGTCCATGAATACATTACATTTACAACAAAAGGGGCTTTGCAGATGTAATTAAGGTTACTAATTAGTTGACCTTAAAATAGGAAGATTAACCTGGATTATCTGAGTGGGCTCAATGTAATCCCATGTGTTCTTACAGGCAGTAGAGGAGGACAGCAGGTGAAGTCAGAGAGATTCAAAGCACAAGGATTCAACTTGCTGTTGCTGGCCTTGAAGATGCAAGAGGCCATGAGCCAAGGAATGCAAGCAGCCTCTGGAAGTTGAGAACGACCTGGGTGCTCAGTCCTAGAGCTGCATGAAACTGAAATCTGATCTGCCAACACCCTGAGTGATCCGTAAGTGGATTTTCTCCCAAAGCCTCCAGAGAGGAGCCCAGGCCAGCTGACGCACTGACTTCAGCACTAGGAGATTAAACAAAGAGCCTACCCAAGGCTGTTACCGGAAGGAGGGCCTCAAGTGTGAGTTACTCAGTTTCTTGGCGTTTTGAACAAAGAATTGGACAAAACACACAAAGTAACAAAGGACTGAAAGATAGGAAGGAAGTAGGGAAAGCAGGAAGGTATTAAAGTGAAAAAGGACTCCAC
>NW_022325436.1:0-1929 GCF_002776525.5 Piliocolobus tephrosceles | reverse complement strand
GTGGAGTCCTTTTTCACTTTAATACCTTCCTGCTTTCCCTACTTCCTTCCTATCTTTCAGTCCTTTGTTACTTTGTGTGTTTTGTCCAATTCTTTGTTCAAAACGCCAAGAAACTGAGTAACTCACACTTGAGGCCCTCCTTCCGGTAACAGCCTTGGGTAGGCTCTTTGTTTAATCTCCTAGTGCTGAAGTCAGTGCGTCAGCTGGCCTGGGCTCCTCTCTGGAGGCTTTGGGAGAAAATCCACTTACGGATCACTCAGGGTGTTGGCAGATCAGATTTCAGTTTCATGCAGCTCTAGGACTGAGCACCCAGGTCGTTCTCAACTTCCAGAGGCTGCTTGCATTCCTTGGCTCATGGCCTCTTGCATCTTCAAGGCCAGCAACAGCAAGTTGAATCCTTGTGCTTTGAATCTCTCTGACTTCACCTGCTGTCCTCCTCTACTGCCTGTAAGAACACATGGGATTACATTGAGCCCACTCAGATAATCCAGGTTAATCTTCCTATTTTAAGGTCAACTAATTAGTAACCTTAATTACATCTGCAAAGCCCCTTTTGTTGTAAATGTAATGTATTCATGGACGTGGTATCTCAGCCTATTCAGAGATTCTAGAGATCAGAGGTGTGATCTTGAGGATGGGGACATTTAAAAAATTTTGCCTACCTACCACATAAGCCAAATAGGTGGTATCTACATGACCTTGGCCCATTAACCCTGGGTAGGTGCCCCTATGCAGGTGACACTATTACACTTGTAGTATTTGTATCCAATAGGCCTTTAAGCCATTTAATAAAAAGAACTTTGTTATTTTTCATATCTTGGGGAGGTGCTACCATAAGACATTACTACCACCTTATCTTATATTAGCTGAGATGCGGCAAGAGTAAGATCCTACTGAAGAAGTACCTGGGGACCCCAGGGTCACAAAAGCAAGAGTGACAAAGAGGTGCTGAGCTGAGGTCATTGAGTCTTCACTCTCATTCTTAACTCCTCCTTATCTTGAGCTAACCTGATTGATGCAGGGAGCCATTAGGACCCTCAGCCTCACTCATGAGTGCAGCCTGGCATTGGTTTTAGTGCAACAGATCCATCATCCAATTTGCCTAGAGTGGGCCCAGGGGACCAACACATCTACAAGTGACACCATTTTCATTCTTTCATGATACTGATGCCAACTGTAGCATGGTTTCTACTCAGATTTCTAGTGCCCAGCTCTTTCCTTCCCCCTCTTTGCATACATCTCTGCCACTGCAATGGTCAAAGCCCTGATCTGATAGAACTCTATACCCAGACTCGCAGCAGTTCTGCACCCCTGACTCTGAGTCTTACCTGCCACCTGTATTTGTGACGCAGGGTCCTTTGCATTTGATTAGATCCAGATGGAACTGATATCCATCTGAATGGAGTCTGAGTTCTCCATGCCAGTTTGGATGCTATATAAAGTGGTCTGGTGGTCAACTTACTACCCTGTGGGTACCAATTCTGGAGCTCAGGATGGTAACGCACATGATTCTCAATGAATGTGGAATGAATGAATGAACTGGATGGGTACCTTGCAGCCCTGGTGTATATCTCCTTGTTTTCCACCTTCACTTCCAGAATGATGCTCTGGAGGTTCCAACGTGCCCCAGGCCAACATCATCCGAGTCACTCACCTGCATTCTTTCATTCTTTTTTTTTTTTTTTTTTTTTTGAGAGGCACAGTTTCACTCTTGCTACCCAGGCTGGAATGCAATGATGTGATCTTGGCTCACTGCAACCTATGCCTCCCGGGTTCAAGTGATTTTCCTGCCTCAGCCTCCCAAGTAGCTGGGATTACAGGTGCCCACCACCACGCCCAGCTAATGTTTTGTATTTTTAGTAGAGATGGGGTTTCACCATGTTGGTCAGATTGGTCTCAAACCCTGACCTCAAGTGATCCACCCGCCTC
>NW_022325435.1:0-1768 GCF_002776525.5 Piliocolobus tephrosceles | reverse complement strand
GTTAATATTCCTATTTTATAGATGAGGAAAATGAATCTGGTAATTTGTCCAAAGGCACTCAACCATTAAGTAGAAACTGGTATGGATTCAGGTCTGTCTGGCTGTTTCAGCAGAGTGGAAAGAAGGTAGCACCAGGAGTGAGGAGGTCTGATCCTAGTCCTGGCTCTATCACTAGCTGGCCATATGACCAAGGCCTGGCCTCCACACATGTCAGTCTCCTCACATGATGATGAAGAGACTGGACACAAGATCTCAAATGTTCCAGCCCACTCTACCAACAGAGTAGAGTGGTTGGGTTTGCCATACCTCATGAGTGATTCATCTCTGACTCTCTACTGCATGTTTTCGTCATATGAAGGTGGAGATGCAAACAGCACCAAGCCCCCAGGACTTCTGTAAGGACTCGACGATTCATGTTAAGTACTTAACACATACACAAGTTCCACAGATGCCATAGAATGTCATTATAATTCCATAAATAGGAGACCTGTTAGTCTGGATTGGGAAGCAGAGTGAAGTGTAGAGTATGATGTAAAGGAACAATATTTCACTACCTTTAGGTATGAATAATAACACCCATGAAGAGTTTTGTCAAGAGGTAACTCTCCTTCTTTGAAAGGTGAAGAAAGGAGCTCTGTGACAAGCTTGTTGCTTATATGGTGGTGGTGCCTTGAAGAGTTATTCAAGCCTACCTATGGTTTGTCCTTTTTTCCAAGAGAATTGGCAGCTGGTCAGTGCTATCTGCAAAAACTCTACGTAGATAAATGTTAACCAGGGGCTCCCAGAAATCACAGGATCTGAATGGGGCTCTAAATACATGCCTTGCTTTCCTCTGTGTGAAAACTGTATTTGAAACAAGGGAGTCAAGCTGCTCTGGACTCAGTAGGTTTTGTGGGCAGAGGGGCAGCCTATCAGCAAGCAGGGCCCCCCTTCAAAAGAGGGAGTACAGAGAGGCAAGGGTCTCTTTAAACATGTATGCCAAGAGAGCAAATGCTCCACAACTAATAGCTCTGCAGGCTTAGAAAGGGGCTGCCTGCAGAGTGTGCCTGCAATCAGTTGTTAACACATGAAAATAAAAGCCAATTTGGAAACGGACTCCATCATTTATTTAGAATGATCCAATGTAAGTATTTTTTTTAAAATAAAAAACTGGACACAGTTCCTAGTCAGAACCAAACCATTCAAGTAGCTCCAAATGTACCTCCTCACTCACTCACCTTCTCTCTGCCTTTTCTTAGAAGTCCACCTACCAGACTGACCTGCCTGAGCCCTGCACCCTTTGACTTTCAGGCTTGCATTCTGCCCCAGACTGTTGTGTGTGACTAGCTCGTGCCCCTGATTCCTTGCACTTGTGCCTCTGTGTGTGTGCTGGTGAATGAAAAGAGCACAGACTTCAGAGAAAACCCAGTTCGAATCCTGGTTCTAACCCTTTTCAGCTCTATGACCTCAGGCAAGGCACTCTCCAAACTTAGGCTTGTTGTAATTCAGGTATTAGATGTGACTAGGTACAGGCAGCCCCTAGAATGTTGCCTAGCACATAGCAGGCACCCTCATTCTCTCCTGGCCAAGGTCTGCATCTTTCTTTTTCATTCCTTCTTAATTTATGGCAGAAAAATCAGGACAGCATAGATAGTAGGAGTTCTAGAGCCAGACTTCCTCTCTGTGTTGCTTCAAGTGACTTACTTCGGCTTATAGTGCCCAATGTCCTCCAATGGAAAGTAGGAATGATACTGGTACCTACCTCACAGGGCACCTGTGAAGGCCAAGT
>NW_022325434.1:0-1768 GCF_002776525.5 Piliocolobus tephrosceles | reverse complement strand
ACTTGGCCTTCACAGGTGCCCTGTGAGGTAGGTACCAGTATCATTCCTACTTTCCATTGGAGGACATTGGGCACTATAAGCCGAAGTAAGTCACTTGAAGCAACACAGAGAGGAAGTCTGGCTCTAGAACTCCTACTATCTATGCTGTCCTGATTTTTCTGCCATAAATTAAGAAGGAATGAAAAAGAAAGATGCAGACCTTGGCCAGGAGAGAATGAGGGTGCCTGCTATGTGCTAGGCAACATTCTAGGGGCTGCCTGTACCTAGTCACATCTAATACCTGAATTACAACAAGCCTAAGTTTGGAGAGTGCCTTGCCTGAGGTCATAGAGCTGAAAAGGGTTAGAACCAGGATTCGAACTGGGTTTTCTCTGAAGTCTGTGCTCTTTTCATTCACCAGCACACACACAGAGGCACAAGTGCAAGGAATCAGGGGCACGAGCTAGTCACACACAACAGTCTGGGGCAGAATGCCAGCCTGAAAGCCAAAGGGTGCAGGGCTCAGGCAGGTCAGTCTGGTAGGTGGACTTCTAAGAAAAGGCAGAGAGAAGGTGAGTGAGTGAGGAGGTACATTTGGAGCTACTTGAATGGTTTGGTTCTGACTAGGAACTGTGTCCAGTTTTTTATTTTAAAAAAAATACTTACATTGGATCATTCTAAATAAATGATGGAGTCCGTTTCCAAATTGGCTTTTATTTTCATGTGTTAACAACTGATTGCAGGCACACTCTGCAGGCAGCCCCTTTCTAAGCCTGCAGAGCTATTAGTTGTGGAGCATTTGCTCTCTTGGCATACATGTTTAAAGAGACCCTTGCCTCTCTGTACTCCCTCTTTTGAAGGGGGGCCCTGCTTGCTGATAGGCTGCCCCTCTGCCCACAAAACCTACTGAGTCCAGAGCAGCTTGACTCCCTTGTTTCAAATACAGTTTTCACACAGAGGAAAGCAAGGCATGTATTTAGAGCCCCATTCAGATCCTGTGATTTCTGGGAGCCCCTGGTTAACATTTATCTACGTAGAGTTTTTGCAGATAGCACTGACCAGCTGCCAATTCTCTTGGAAAAAAGGACAAACCATAGGTAGGCTTGAATAACTCTTCAAGGCACCACCACCATATAAGCA
Source organism: Piliocolobus tephrosceles (assembly GCF_002776525.5). Lineage (NCBI taxonomy): Eukaryota > Metazoa > Chordata > Mammalia > Primates > Cercopithecidae > Piliocolobus > Piliocolobus tephrosceles. The sequence goes on along the minus strand of NW_022325434.1, from coordinate 649 downwards.
ACAAGCTTGTCACAGAGCTCCTTTCTTCACCTTTCAAAGAAGGAGAGTTACCTCTTGACAAAACTCTTCATGGGTGTTATTATTCATACCTAAAGGTAGTGAAATATTGTTCCTTTACATCATACTCTACACTTCACTCTGCTTCCCAATCCAGACTAACAGGTCTCCTATTTATGGAATTATAATGACATTCTATGGCATCTGTGGAACTTGTGTATGTGTTAAGTACTTAACATGAATCGTCGAGTCCTTACAGAAGTCCTGGGGGCTTGGTGCTGTTTGCATCTCCACCTTCATATGACGAAAACATGCAGTAGAGAGTCAGAGATGAATCACTCATGAGGTATGGCAAACCCAACCACTCTACTCTGTTGGTAGAGTGGGCTGGAACATTTGAGATCTTGTGTCCAGTCTCTTCATCATCATGTGAGGAGACTGACATGTGTGGAGGCCAGGCCTTGGTCATATGGCCAGCTAGTGATAGAGCCAGGACTAGGATCAGACCTCCTCACTCCTGGTGCTACCTTCTTTCCACTCTGCTGAAACAGCCAGACAGACCTGAATCCATACCAGTTTCTACTTAATGGTTGAGTGCCTTTGGACAAATTACCAGATTCATTTTCCTCATCTATAAAATAGGAATATTAAC
>NW_022325432.1:0-2684 GCF_002776525.5 Piliocolobus tephrosceles | reverse complement strand
CGTGGGGTTTATGGAGTATAAATAAAGTGAGGCGGAAGCTCTAGGTGCGGCCTCCATGTCCTCTGTTTGTCTTTGTCTCTTGTGTCTGTTCATTCTCCACCACCCCCAGCATGGGCCCCAACAAAAGATGGACTGCAGATTCCCTCTGGACTCCTTTCTCAGATTCCTTGCTCTGACCTGTGTTAAAGGGGGCCGCTAGACCATTTAGAATACCCTGCTATTTTCTTTGGCATTTTACTTTATTTATAAGTATATAAAATATGTAAAATAATACAGAGAATAATAAAACAAATACCCACCACCCATCTCAGAAAATGAAACATTATAAATACAACAGAAGGCCTCTGTGTGACTCTTCTAGATCCAACTCCCCATCTACTTTCCCTCCTCAGAGAATATTCTCATGCTAGATCTTATGCTTCTAGTACACGTGGGAAAGCAAATAGCAGCTTGGTCAACAGGTTTGTTTGCCTGCTTTAAATCTTGTTTTTTTTGTTTGTTTGTTTGTTTTGTTTGTTTTTTTCAAGACACTGTCACCCAGCCTGGAGTGCAGCGGTGTGATCTTGGCTCACTGCAACCTCTGGCTCCCAGGTTCAAGCTATTCTCCTGCTTCAGCCTCCTGAGTAGCTGGGACTGCAGGAGCACACCATCACATCGGCTAATTTTTGTGTTTTTAATAGAGACAGGGTTTTGCCATGTTGGCCAGGCTGGTGTCAAACTCCTGAACTCAGGTGATCCACCTGCCTCGGCCTCCCAAAGTGCTAGAATTACCGACATGAGCCATCACACACATCCTGCCTGCTTTAAATCTTTATCTAAGCAAAAATACTATCTTCAGGATCCATTGTAACTTTTTCTTTCCTCAACATCAAGTTTCTGGTATTCAGCCATGTTGATACAGGCTGCTTACTCACTTGACCATCTCCTTCTCTTTTGGTGAACTTTCAGGGTGTTTCTAATCTCTCACTACCAGAGTACTGCTCACTTCCTCTGCACAGGGAGGAGGAGCTCTCTAAGGTGGTTCTGTTCATTTAGGTGTATCTTTGACTTAACTAAATAATACTGAATTGCTCTTCAAAGTGTTGGTATCTGCATTAGCATAAGAGTTACCATTGCTCTACCGTCAATCAGTACTTGGCCCTGTCAGATTTTTTCATTCCTGTCCCTTGGATGGTGGGAAAATGGCCTTTGCTCTTTCTTTAATTTGCATTCCTCTGATGATCCACCAGGCAGGGTGTATTTCATGCCTATTGACTATTTCTGCTTCCATTTCTTTATCTTCCCTGTCCATAACCTTGTCCATTTTACTATTGAGTTGCCGATCTTTTTATTATTGATTTATGGCAGGGTTTCTTAGCAGTAGCACTATCAACATTTTGGACTGGATAATCCCTTGTTTGGGTAAGGGTTGAGTAGGGGTGCTGTGCTGTGATTGAAGGATCTTACTAGCACCCCTGGCCTCTACTCACTACATGACAATAGCAAATTCTCTCCCACTACAGTTGTGACAAAAAAAAAAAAAAAAAAAAAAGTATTTCCAGGTATTGCCAAATGTCCCCTGGGGAGTAAAATTGCCCTCAGTTGAGAGCCGTTGATTTATAGGAACACTTTATTTTTCATAGATGTTAATCTATTTTTAGCCTTACAAATTGCATATATCTTTACAAAAATATTCTAGGACAGTCAATAGATGTGGTTCTTCTCTCTCTCAAAAACTTTGCCATGGAGAGAGGAAGAGAGAACAGCATGTTTATTGTGTCCAAAGAGCTAGTTTGGGTGTTCTCTGTTTCTATTTTTTTTTTTTCTGCAAATCTACAAGATACGTGTTAATATTCCTATTTTATAGATGAGGAAAATGAATCTGGTAATTTGCCCAAAGACACTCAACCATTAAGTAGAAACTGGTATGGATTCAGGTCTGTCTGGCTGTTTCAGCAGAGTGGAAAGAAGGTGGCACCAGGGTGAGGAGATCTGATCCTAGTCCTGGCTCTATCACTAGCTGGCCATATGAACAAGGCCTGGCCTCCTCACATGTCAGTCTCCTCACATGATGATGAAGAGGCTGGACACAAGATCTCAAATGTTCCAGCCCATTCTACCAACAGAGTAGAGTGGTTGGGTTCGCCACTATCTCATGAGTGATTCATCTCTGACTCTCCACTGCGTGTTTTCTTCATATGAAGGAGGAGATGCAAACAATACCAAGCCCCCAGGAGTTCTGTAAGGACTCGACGATTCATGTTAAGTACTTAACACATAGCACAAGTTCCACAGATGTCATAGAATGTCATTATAATTCCATAAATAGGAGACCTGTTAGTCTGGATTGGGAAGCAGAGTGAAGTTTAGAGTATGATGTAAAGGAACAATATTTCACTACCTTTAGTTATGAATAATAACACCCAGGAAGAGTTTTGTCAAGAGGCAACTCTCTTTGAAAGGTGAAGAAAGAAGCTCTGTGACAAGCTTGTTGCTTATATGGTGGTGGTGCTTTGAAGAGTTATTAAAGCCTACCTATGATTTGTCCTCTTTTCCAAGAGAATTGGCAGCTGGTCAGTGCTATCTGAAAAAACTGTACATAGATAAATGTTAACCAGGGGCTCCCAGAAATCACAGGATCTGAATGGGGCTCTAAATGCATGCCTTGCTTTCCTCTGCGTGAAAACTGTATTTGAAACAAGGGA
>NW_022325431.1:0-2684 GCF_002776525.5 Piliocolobus tephrosceles | reverse complement strand
TCCCTTGTTTCAAATACAGTTTTCACGCAGAGGAAAGCAAGGCATGCATTTAGAGCCCCATTCAGATCCTGTGATTTCTGGGAGCCCCTGGTTAACATTTATCTATGTACAGTTTTTTCAGATAGCACTGACCAGCTGCCAATTCTCTTGGAAAAGAGGACAAATCATAGGTAGGCTTTAATAACTCTTCAAAGCACCACCACCATATAAGCAACAAGCTTGTCACAGAGCTTCTTTCTTCACCTTTCAAAGAGAGTTGCCTCTTGACAAAACTCTTCCTGGGTGTTATTATTCATAACTAAAGGTAGTGAAATATTGTTCCTTTACATCATACTCTAAACTTCACTCTGCTTCCCAATCCAGACTAACAGGTCTCCTATTTATGGAATTATAATGACATTCTATGACATCTGTGGAACTTGTGCTATGTGTTAAGTACTTAACATGAATCGTCGAGTCCTTACAGAACTCCTGGGGGCTTGGTATTGTTTGCATCTCCTCCTTCATATGAAGAAAACACGCAGTGGAGAGTCAGAGATGAATCACTCATGAGATAGTGGCGAACCCAACCACTCTACTCTGTTGGTAGAATGGGCTGGAACATTTGAGATCTTGTGTCCAGCCTCTTCATCATCATGTGAGGAGACTGACATGTGAGGAGGCCAGGCCTTGTTCATATGGCCAGCTAGTGATAGAGCCAGGACTAGGATCAGATCTCCTCACCCTGGTGCCACCTTCTTTCCACTCTGCTGAAACAGCCAGACAGACCTGAATCCATACCAGTTTCTACTTAATGGTTGAGTGTCTTTGGGCAAATTACCAGATTCATTTTCCTCATCTATAAAATAGGAATATTAACACGTATCTTGTAGATTTGCAGAAAAAAAAAAAATAGAAACAGAGAACACCCAAACTAGCTCTTTGGACACAATAAACATGCTGTTCTCTCTTCCTCTCTCCATGGCAAAGTTTTTGAGAGAGAGAAGAACCACATCTATTGACTGTCCTAGAATATTTTTGTAAAGATATATGCAATTTGTAAGGCTAAAAATAGATTAACATCTATGAAAAATAAAGTGTTCCTATAAATCAACGGCTCTCAACTGAGGGCAATTTTACTCCCCAGGGGACATTTGGCAATACCTGGAAATACTTTTTTTTTTTTTTTTTTTTTTGTCACAACTGTAGTGGGAGAGAATTTGCTATTGTCATGTAGTGAGTAGAGGCCAGGGGTGCTAGTAAGATCCTTCAATCACAGCACAGCACCCCTACTCAACCCTTACCCAAACAAGGGATTATCCAGTCCAAAATGTTGATAGTGCTACTGCTAAGAAACCCTGCCATAAATCAATAATAAAAAGATCGGCAACTCAATAGTAAAATGGACAAGGTTATGGACAGGGAAGATAAAGAAATGGAAGCAGAAATAGTCAATAGGCATGAAATACACCCTGCCTGGTGGATCATCAGAGGAATGCAAATTAAAGAAAGAGCAAAGGCCATTTTCCCACCATCCAAGGGACAGGAATGAAAAAATCTGACAGGGCCAAGTACTGATTGACGGTAGAGCAATGGTAACTCTTATGCTAATGCAGATACCAACACTTTGAAGAGCAATTCAGTATTATTTAGTTAAGTCAAAGATACACCTAAATGAACAGAACCACCTTAGAGAGCTCCTCCTCCCTGTGCAGAGGAAGTGAGCAGTACTCTGGTAGTGAGAGATTAGAAACACCCTGAAAGTTCACCAAAAGAGAAGGAGATGGTCAAGTGAGTAAGCAGCCTGTATCAACATGGCTGAATACCAGAAACTTGATGTTGAGGAAAGAAAAAGTTACAATGGATCCTGAAGATAGTATTTTTGCTTAGATAAAGATTTAAAGCAGGCAGGATGTGTGTGATGGCTCATGTCGGTAATTCTAGCACTTTGGGAGGCCGAGGCAGGTGGATCACCTGAGTTCAGGAGTTTGACACCAGCCTGGCCAACATGGCAAAACCCTGTCTCTATTAAAAACACAAAAATTAGCCGATGTGATGGTGTGCTCCTGCAGTCCCAGCTACTCAGGAGGCTGAAGCAGGAGAATAGCTTGAACCTGGGAGCCAGAGGTTGCAGTGAGCCAAGATCACACCGCTGCACTCCAGGCTGGGTGACAGTGTCTTGAAAAAAACAAACAAAACAAACAAACAAACAAAAAAAACAAGATTTAAAGCAGGCAAACAAACCTGTTGACCAAGCTGCTATTTGCTTTCCCACGTGTACTAGAAGCATAAGATCTAGCATGAGAATATTCTCTGAGGAGGGAAAGTAGATGGGGAGTTGGATCTAGAAGAGTCACACAGAGGCCTTCTGTTGTATTTATAATGTTTCATTTTCTGAGATGGGTGGTGGGTATTTGTTTTATTATTCTCTGTATTATTTTACATATTTTATATACTTATAAATAAAGTAAAATGCCAAAGAAAATAGCAGGGTATTCTAAATGGTCTAGCGGCCCCCTTTAACACAGGTCAGAGCAAGGAATCTGAGAAAGGAGTCCAGAGGGAATCTGCAGTCCATCTTTTGTTGGGGCCCATGCTGGGGGTGGTGGAGAATGAACAGACACAAGAGACAAAGACAAACAGAGGACATGGAGGCCGCACCTAGAGCTTCCGCCTCACTTTATTTATACTCCATAAACCCCACG
>NW_022325430.1:0-7144 GCF_002776525.5 Piliocolobus tephrosceles | reverse complement strand
GGCCGCCATGTTCTCTGTTTGTCTTTGTCTCTTGTGTCTGTTCATTCTCCACCACCCCCCGGCATGGGCCCCAACAAGTGGCGCAGCGAGCAGGGTGCTCACGGGTGAGTAGTGGAGAACAAGAAGGGGAACCCCCTAGGAGCAAGTAAAACCCGAGAATTGTTAAGGGGAACCTTCTTGAGCTTTCATTATGGGGAATTCCAGTTCCTTGGCCTCAGAATATTTAAGATTATTACAAGGGCTTCTACTTTCGATTGGGGTTAATACAAAAGACAGAACTTTGTGGAAATTGTTTGCTCATGTGGATCAACATTGCTCTTGGTTTCAATATCAAACTGAAGTACAATTAAATAAGCGAAAGTGGCAACAGGTTGTTAAGACCCTTCATCAAGCGCACCAGCGCGGGGATGCAATGTCAGCACCTTTGTGGGCTCTTTGTGCCTCTATTACTCAGGCTTCAGAGCTCTTAGAGACAGACTCTGAAAAGGGGGAAGGCGGGGATGAGGAGTCTTTGAAGTCTCCGATAGCCATTTCCCCTCCTTTAGATAATTCTATAACTGAAGGAGAAGGTCCTTTGTGTGATAATGTGTCTCATGAAAAAGAATCAGAAATTCAAAAGGCGCTTCAGCTGGTTGTTCAATTGTTACAACAAATTTTACAATTACAGTTATCTCCCCCTCAACCTCCTCCTCCACACACTCCTGTTCTTACTTTTCCCGTGGTTCATCCATCCCCATCAGCACCTAAGTCAAAGGAGGAGGATACTTTTCCACCACCACCACCGGTGGAAATGCTGCCTCGTTCAGGCACGGTTTTTGCTGTTCCCGCTTCTACTGCTAAAGCTGTAATTAAGATATTGGATTCTCAAGAAGATGAGGATCCTTTACAATTGTTCCCCATTATTAGGCAACCTTTTGGTCCTAATGACCAATTTCCTCAAGGGGGTATAAATGTGCAGTATAATGTTCTTCAATTTAAATTTCTTAAAGAAATGAAGGCAACTGTTGCTAATTATGGCCCTCAATCTCCTTTTGTCATGGGGCTTCTAGATTCTTTCTCCTCTGAGAATTTGTTTTTGCCTCTTGATTGAGAGACTTTGGGGAAGGCTGTTTTGGACCGCTCTCTGTGGCTTCAGCTATGCTGTTGGTGGCTGGAAGATGCCAAAGAGCAGGCCCACCGCAATGCCACTAGAAATCCTCCAGGACCAACAGAAGAGCAATTAACAGACACTGGTCAGTTTGCTACCGTAGCAGCTCAATCTAAACTTGAGGACTTGGCATTATCACGAGTTAAGACACTTTTCTTAAAGGCTTGGTGTAAAGTAGAACCATCAGGAAAAACTGCCTTGTCTTTTGTTAAGATTTTGCAGGGCGCAAACGAACCTTATTCTGACTTTGTGGCTCAGCTCCAAGATGCTGTAATAAAGACTGTGGATAGTGGGGCTGCAGGCCAAATCCTAATAACCACCCTAGCTTTTGAGAATGCTAATCAGGAATGTCAGAGGTTGTTGCGTCCTCTAAAGGCTGCTGGAAACTTACAAAGAGAGGATTTTATTAGAGCCTGTGCAGGAGTGGGAGGGGCTGCCTACAACGCTCAGTTGTTTGCTGGAGCTTTATCTAAGGCCTTCATGGAAAAAAAGGGAGTTTGCTTCCAAATGGGTCATTTTAAAAAGGAGTGCCGTAAACTATCTAATAGAAGTGACTCTTCCAAAGTAAGATTTAAAAAGCTTCCTACTGAGCCCTGTCGTCGTTGCAGCAAAGGGTGACACTGGACTAATGATTATCACTCTAAAGTGGACAATAATGGTAATTCTTTCACCTCTGGATCAGGAAACTTGCAGAGGGGCCCTTCAGCTTGGGGCCCCAACAACAATACAAGCCCTCTTCATTTGCAATTTCCAGTCAGCTCAGGGGTCCAGCATCAGCAAGCCAGTCAGCCAATGTTAACCCCCAATTTTCATTAGCTCAGCTTTTCTCTGCTACTTCCGGTAGCGCCGCTGCTGATTTGGCTATTTTGCAGGCTGTTGAACTCACCCCAAAAATGGGAGTTGTTAAATTGGCTACAGGTGATTTTGGGCCATTACCTCCACATACTGTTGGATTGCTTATAGGATGCAGTAGTAGCATTTTACAGGGTTTGCAAGTTCATTTGGGTGTTATAGATTCTGATTATAAAGGGGAAATTCAAATTATGGCTCAGGCTCATAAATCTATATCCCTGAAAGAGGGACAGCGAATTGCACAACTCCTTTTACTACCCTATTTTCAGTTTCCTTCCCGGAAGCAAGAAAGAACCAGAGGTTTTAGAAGCACGGGTAAACATATTTTTTGGGAAACTTTAGTAACTCAACAAAAACCCTTGTTTCCCCTCGAAGTAGAGGGACAAATTTTTCAGGGCTTGGTTGACACTGGAGCTAACGTTTCCATTATTACCTCTGGCCTTTACAGTGGCCTAAGCAGCCTGTTGCTGTTTCTCTAACAGGATTAGGTACTGCCTCTGAGGTGTATCAAAGTTCTCAAACCTTGAATTGTCGAGGGCCGGATGGTCAAATGGCCAAAGTCCAGTTTTATATTGTTCCAATTGCCCTAAATTTATGGGCGCGAGATTTGTTGCAACAATTTGGAGCTTTTGTTTCTGTTCCTTATGTCTCTAATTCAGCCAAAAATATGATGTTCCGCATGGGCTACAATCCCCTTGAAAAATCTTTAAACATGTAGCCACTGTTCACCAGCCTCAAGCCCTTCCCTTGACATGGAAAACTAATACTCCTGTATGGGCTAAACAGTGGCCTTTAACATGTGAGAAGCTTGAGGCCTTAGAAAACTTAGTTCAGGAACAATTATCTCTAGGTCATATAGAACCTAGTACTTCTCCATGGAATTCCCCCGTCTTTGTGATTAAGAAAAAAAATGATAAATGGAGACTATTAACAGATCTTCATGCTATTAATGCATGTATTCAACCCATGGGGTCCTTACAACCTGGCCTTCCTAACCCTTCTATGATTCCTCAAGATTGGTTACTTATGGTTATTGATTTAAAAGATTGCTTTTTTTCTATTCCTTTAGATCCAAAGGATTGTGAGTGTTTTGCCTTCTCTGCCCCTGTTTTTAATAATTCTCAGCCACTTTCTCAATATCAGTGGAAGGTTTTACCTCAAGGCATGTTAAACAGCCCTACCTTGTGTCAAGAATTTGTCCATTGAGCCTTGAATCCTGTTCAAAAATGTCATCCTTCTGTTCTTTTATATCATTATATGGATGACATTCTTCTTGCCGCACCCACCAAAAAAGAGCAGCAAGATGTTTTTACATCTTTACAATCTCAGCTCTCTTTATACTCACTTAATATTGCCCCAGAAAAAATTCAAATAGATTTTCCTATTCAATATTTAGATTATACCTTGGGAGCGTGAAATATTCAACCTCAAAAGATTCAAATTCGACACAATCATTTAAAAACTTTAAATGACTTTCAAAAGCTTTTAGGAGACATTAATTAGATGCGTCCTGTTTTAGGAATACCAACGTATCAGTTGCAACATCTTTTTTCTATTCTAGAAGGAGACGGTCACTTGGAGAGCTCACGTCATTTAACTCCTTTGGCTTTACAGGAACTCCAGCTTGTAGAAAAACAACTTCAAAAGGCTCATCTACATTATATCCTTCCCTACGTTCCCCTTTCCTTTTGTTTATTTCATACTTTGCATTCTCCCACAGGTATGATTCATCAAACAAATCGGCCGTTAGAATGGATTTTTTTATCCAACAAAACATCTAAATGCTTGATTACTTATATTGACCGGTTAGCTGAATTAATCATCAAAGGACGGCATCGCTGTTGACAACTCTGGGGAGGAAATCCTTCCTTCATTATCTCTCAATTCACTCATAGTCAGATTACTTATCTTCTTGCCACTTCTAATTCTTGGCAAGTTGCTTGTGCCTCATTTGTCGGACAATTTTCTACCCAATATCCTAAGTCTCCGATCTTTTCATTTTTTAGACAGCATTCTGTGTTGCCTTCTCACCAATATCTTTATTTCCTGTTCAAGGTCCTACCTTTTTTACTGATGCTAATAGCAATGATAAGGCTGGATATTGGAGTGTTCATCAATCTTGAGTTACAATTTATCCTTATCCCTCAGTGCAACAGAGAGAACTGTTTGCTATTCTCATGGTTTTACTTGATTTTCCTTCCACCAGTTGTAACATTGTTAGTGATTCTCAATACGCCATGTATGTTACTTCTTATATTTCTCAAGCCACTTTACCTCTTTGTACTACTTCTTCTCTTCAAAAACTCTTTTCTTTGTTGTCCTCTACTTTGAGCTGACGTCGAGCTCCTTTATTTATCACTCATCTTCATTCTCATTCTCAACTTCCTGGACCATTAGTTCATGGTAATGCTCAGATTAATTCACTTTTAATCAGCCACCTGCAGGCTGCAAAACAGAAACATGCTCTACATCACACTAATAGTTCTGGCCTTCAACGACGGTTTCATTTAACTCGTAAACAAGCTCGTTCTCTTATTCGAACTTGTCCTTCTTGTGCTCCTTTGAGCATTCCATCTTTCCATCCTGGGGTTAATCCGCGAGGTACTCAAGTTAATCAGATTTGGCAAATGGAGGTCACACATGTCCCTTCTTTTGGACGATTAAAGTATGTTCATCATACCATTGATACTTTCTCTCATTTTCAATGGGGAACTCCTTTGCCATCTGAAAAATCTGATTCTGTTATTACTCATCTCTTAGCTTATTTTGCCATCATGGGCATTCCTTTAATACTTAAAACTGATAATGCCCCTGCCTATGTTTCTCATAAGTTACAAGTTTTCTTACAGCAATATAATATTCAACATCTCACCAGTATCCCGGACAACAGTCAAGGTCAAGCCATTATTGAGCGTGCAAATTTAACCTTAAAAACTCAACTGCTAAAACAAAAAGGGAAAAATGAGCCCCCAGAAATCAGATTTTAAAAGTTTTGTTTGCTTTAAACTTTTTGAATCAATAGAGACAACTGCAGGACTCCGTTGCCGTAACTCATCTTTCCTCACCTCCCTCGGTGATAGTCCCTGCCAACAATTTAAGAGTTTGGTATCCTAATGAAAAAGGTAAATATGCTCAAGGGCAAGTTCTAAAACAGGGACGGGGCTATACTCTTGTCCTTACAGAGAGCGGACCTGAGTAGTTTCCTACAAGGTGATTAAAACCCTGTTGAAAAAAAAAACTGGACTCAACATGCATCTCTTCTTTTGTTAGATGTGTTTCGGCGGGGGACTTATTTCCCTTAGTGAGACTTTGTATGAATATTGGACTTATATTCCCTTTCCGCCTTTATATCAGGGAGTTGCCTGGGGGGAGGCGAAAATTAAGGTTTTCACCAATGACACTACTTGGATGCCGTCCCCCTATATAGACAAGGACAATATAGAATGAAAAACGGGAATAATAAACAGCACATACCAATTTGAAGTGGAAGGACTTCCGATTTGCATGGGAAATAGTCCTCATTGTCTCCGAAAATCGCATGAAACTTGGGCTGTTCGCTATAATCATAGCCATGTGGCTGCTAACACTGTTATTATTGTAACTAGAAGTTTTCAATATAATCATAATGTATATAATAATGAGACTATTCCTAGTTCCTTACCTTTTTGTCCTATCCCAGAGGTTTCCCTTAATATTGAGGTGCTAGAGTGGCAACACTGTCGAAAAACTAAGCCCCGAATTTTATTAGAGTACAATGGGCTACAAGTAACTGATTGGAGTGTACACGGTAATTTTCAAACAAAATTTAGTCACATACCTTTGAAATGACATAGAATAAATAAAAATATTGCCGCTGACATTACTGAAACTTTGATATGGTGTGAAGGAGGCCTGTCACCACCTATGCCTCATCTTAGACACTCTTTAAAAATACAGAGTCATCTTTGGAAGTTATTAGCTGCAGGTGATGCTATTAATACTTTTGTGGGGAATATGACTTTTACTCCTTCTAACCCACATAACTCCTTTCATATTCAGTTACATCGGAATACCTCCCAATATATTATTGCTTGTGTCCAAAAGCCTTACTTATTGTTAGTGGGAAACTTAGCATGGGATAATAATACGGAGATTGTTAATTATAAAAATACGTATACATTTTTATCTTGCCTCAATCATTCCTGGTGGCGCAATTTTACGAGAGATGTTTATATCCTCAAGACTCGTAAGGAAATTTGACTACCTGTCAATCTGACGTGACTGTGGAGGGCATCACCTCTCGAGACTTATGTTTAGACTTCCCTTCAGTGGACCCGTCGTGCCCTTGGACTTATAATTGCCTTGGTGATGAGCCTTGTTGCCATTGCCTCCACTGCGGCTGTGGCAGGGCTTGTGTTACATCAAAACATACAAAATGCTGAATTTGTACAGCAGTGACATGAACAATCTCACTGGTTGTGGCTGCAACAACGAAACATTAACTCTCAACTCGCTAAAAGATTGGACAACGTGAAACAAGCCTTAACGTGGCTTGGAGATCAGCTTACTGTCCTCAGTACGTGGATAACATTGCAATGTGATTGAAACTCCACTCAATTTTGTGTAACACCTGTGCCTTTTAATGTTTCTCAGAATTAGACTGAAATCCAAAGATTATTAATACGCCATAAAAATATTAGTTTGGACATCCAAGAACTCACTGAAAACATTTCCGAAGCATTTCGACAACAACTACATATATTGTCTAGAGCAACTACCCTACAGGAGCTGGGTCAGCGCTTTGCTGCCCTTGACCCATAGACCCAGATAAAAGCATGGATTTTTACCATCTCTAGAAATATATTGCTTTAGATGCTCAGATTAGGTTTACTTCTCATGGTGATCCAATGCTCCCTCCATCACATCCAAAAACAAACAAACAAAAAAAAAAAAAACAAGAACACATACGGGCTACCTTTTTAAGATTGAGGCAAAACAAAAAGGGGGAAATGCAGGCGCCATTGAAAATAATATGCTAGGAATAAATAAGGCTCAAGGACAGTATCTCTAGCTAGTTGCACTTTTAATGAACTCCAGTAGTCAAGGATACTGTCTCTAGTTGATCTTTAATGAACTCTAGTAGGCGCCAAGAAGGCGGACAAATAA
>NW_022325429.1:0-7144 GCF_002776525.5 Piliocolobus tephrosceles | reverse complement strand
TTATTTGTCCGCCTTCTTGGCGCCTACTAGAGTTCATTAAAGATCAACTAGAGACAGTATCCTTGACTACTGGAGTTCATTAAAAGTGCAACTAGCTAGAGATACTGTCCTTGAGCCTTATTTATTCCTAGCATATTATTTTCAATGGCGCCTGCATTTCCCCCTTTTTGTTTTGCCTCAATCTTAAAAAGGTAGCCCGTATGTGTTCTTGTTTTTTTTTTTTTTGTTTGTTTGTTTTTGGATGTGATGGAGGGAGCATTGGATCACCATGAGAAGTAAACCTAATCTGAGCATCTAAAGCAATATATTTCTAGAGATGGTAAAAATCCATGCTTTTATCTGGGTCTATGGGTCAAGGGCAGCAAAGCGCTGACCCAGCTCCTGTAGGGTAGTTGCTCTAGACAATATATGTAGTTGTTGTCGAAATGCTTCGGAAATGTTTTCAGTGAGTTCTTGGATGTCCAAACTAATATTTTTATGGCGTATTAATAATCTTTGGATTTCAGTCTAATTCTGAGAAACATTAAAAGGCACAGGTGTTACACAAAATTGAGTGGAGTTTCAATCACATTGCAATGTTATCCACGTACTGAGGACAGTAAGCTGATCTCCAAGCCACGTTAAGGCTTGTTTCACGTTGTCCAATCTTTTAGCGAGTTGAGAGTTAATGTTTCGTTGTTGCAGCCACAACCAGTGAGATTGTTCATGTCACTGCTGTACAAATTCAGCATTTTGTATGTTTTGATGTAACACAAGCCCTGCCACAGCCGCAGTGGAGGCAATGGCAACAAGGCTCATCACCAAGGCAATTATAAGTCCAAGGGCACGACGGGTCCACTGAAGGGAAGTCTAAACATAAGTCTCGAGAGGTGATGCCCTCCACAGTCACGTCAGATTGACAGGTAGTCAAATTTCCTTACGAGTCTTGAGGATATAAACATCTCTCGTAAAATTGCGCCACCAGGAATGATTGAGGCAAGATAAAAATGTATACGTATTTTTATAATTAACAATCTCCGTATTATTATCCCATGCTAAGTTTCCCACTAACAATAAGTAAGGCTTTTGGACACAAGCAATAATATATTGGGAGGTATTCCGATGTAACTGAATATGAAAGGAGTTATGTGGGTTAGAAGGAGTAAAAGTCATATTCCCCACAAAAGTATTAATAGCATCACCTGCAGCTAATAACTTCCAAAGATGACTCTGTATTTTTAAAGAGTGTCTAAGATGAGGCATAGGTGGTGACAGGCCTCCTTCACACCATATCAAAGTTTCAGTAATGTCAGCGGCAATATTTTTATTTATTCTATGTCATTTCAAAGGTATGTGACTAAATTTTGTTTGAAAATTACCGTGTACACTCCAATCAGTTACTTGTAGCCCATTGTACTCTAATAAAATTCGGGGCTTAGTTTTTCGACAGTGTTGCCACTCTAGCACCTCAATATTAAGGGAAACCTCTGGGATAGGACAAAAAGGTAAGGAACTAGGAATAGTCTCATTATTATATACATTATGATTATATTGAAAACTTCTAGTTACAATAATAACAGTGTTAGCAGCCACATGGCTATGATTATAGCGAACAGCCCAAGTTTCATGCGATTTTCGGAGACAATGAGGACTATTTCCCATGCAAATCGGAAGTCCTTCCACTTCAAATTGGTATGTGCTGTTTATTATTCCCGTTTTTCATTCTATATTGTCCTTGTCTATATAGGGGGACGGCATCCAAGTAGTGTCATTGGTGAAAACCTTAATTTTCGCCTCCCCCCAGGCAACTCCCTGATATAAAGGCGGAAAGGGAATATAAGTCCAATATTCATACAAAGTCTCACTAAGGGAAATAAGTCCCCCGCCGAAACACATCTAACAAAAGAAGAGATGCATGTTGAGTCCAGTTTTTTTTTTCAACAGGGTTTTAATCACCTTGTAGGAAACTACTCAGGTCCGCTCTCTGTAAGGACAAGAGTATAGCCCCGTCCCTGTTTTAGAACTTGCCCTTGAGCATATTTACCTTTTTCATTAGGATACCAAACTCTTAAATTGTTGGCAGGGACTATCACCGAGGGAGGTGAGGAAAGATGAGTTACGGCAACGGAGTCCTGCAGTTGTCTCTATTGATTCAAAAAGTTTAAAGCAAACAAAACTTTTAAAATCTGATTTCTGGGGGCTCATTTTTCCCTTTTTGTTTTAGCAGTTGAGTTTTTAAGGTTAAATTTGCACGCTCAATAATGGCTTGACCTTGACTGTTGTCCGGGATACTGGTGAGATGTTGAATATTATATTGCTGTAAGAAAACTTGTAACTTATGAGAAACATAGGCAGGGGCATTATCAGTTTTAAGTATTAAAGGAATGCCCATGATGGCAAAATAAGCTAAGAGATGAGTAATAACAGAATCAGATTTTTCAGATGGCAAAGGAGTTCCCCATTGAAAATGAGAGAAAGTATCAATGGTATGATGAACATACTTTAATCGTCCAAAAGAAGGGACATGTGTGACCTCCATTTGCCAAATCTGATTAACTTGAGTACCTCGCGGATTAACCCCAGGATGGAAAGATGGAATGCTCAAAGGAGCACAAGAAGGACAAGTTCGAATAAGAGAACGAGCTTGTTTACGAGTTAAATGAAACCGTCGTTGAAGGCCAGAACTATTAGTGTGATGTAGAGCATGTTTCTGTTTTGCAGCCTGCAGGTGGCTGATTAAAAGTGAATTAATCTGAGCATTACCATGAACTAATGGTCCAGGAAGTTGAGAATGAGAATGAAGATGAGTGATAAATAAAGGAGCTCGACGTCAGCTCAAAGTAGAGGACAACAAAGAAAAGAGTTTTTGAAGAGAAGAAGTAGTACAAAGAGGTAAAGTGGCTTGAGAAATATAAGAAGTAACATACATGGCGTATTGAGAATCACTAACAATGTTACAACTGGTGGAAGGAAAATCAAGTAAAACCATGAGAATAGCAAACAGTTCTCTCTGTTGCACTGAGGGATAAGGATAAATTGTAACTCAAGATTGATGAACACTCCAATATCCAGCCTTATCATTGCTATTAGCATCAGTAAAAAAGGTAGGACCTTGAACAGGAAATAAAGATATTGGTGAGAAGGCAACACAGAATGCTGTCTAAAAAATGAAAAGATCGGAGACTTAGGATATTGGGTAGAAAATTGTCCGACAAATGAGGCACAAGCAACTTGCCAAGAATTAGAAGTGGCAAGAAGATAAGTAATCTGACTATGAGTGAATTGAGAGATAATGAAGGAAGGATTTCCTCCCCAGAGTTGTCAACAGCGATGCCGTCCTTTGATGATTAATTCAGCTAACCGGTCAATATAAGTAATCAAGCATTTAGATGTTTTGTTGGATAAAAAAATCCATTCTAACGGCCGATTTGTTTGATGAATCATACCTGTGGGAGAATGCAAAGTATGAAATAAACAAAAGGAAAGGGGAACGTAGGGAAGGATATAATGTAGATGAGCCTTTTGAAGTTGTTTTTCTACAAGCTGGAGTTCCTGTAAAGCCAAAGGAGTTAAATGACGTGAGCTCTCCAAGTGACCGTCTCCTTCTAGAATAGAAAAAAGATGTTGCAACTGATACGTTGGTATTCCTAAAACAGGACGCATCTAATTAATGTCTCCTAAAAGCTTTTGAAAGTCATTTAAAGTTTTTAAATGATTGTGTCGAATTTGAATCTTTTGAGGTTGAATATTTCACGCTCCCAAGGTATAATCTAAATATTGAATAGGAAAATCTATTTGAATTTTTTCTGGGGCAATATTAAGTGAGTATAAAGAGAGCTGAGATTGTAAAGATGTAAAAACATCTTGCTGCTCTTTTTTGGTGGGTGCGGCAAGAAGAATGTCATCCATATAATGATATAAAAGAACAGAAGGATGACATTTTTGAACAGGATTCAAGGCTCAATGGACAAATTCTTGACACAAGGTAGGGCTGTTTAACATGCCTTGAGGTAAAACCTTCCACTGATATTGAGAAAGTGGCTGAGAATTATTAAAAACAGGGGCAGAGAAGGCAAAACACTCACAATCCTTTGGATCTAAAGGAATAGAAAAAAAGCAATCTTTTAAATCAATAACCATAAGTAACCAATCTTGAGGAATCATAGAAGGGTTAGGAAGGCCAGGTTGTAAGGACCCCATGGGTTGAATACATGCATTAATAGCATGAAGATCTGTTAATAGTCTCCATTTATCATTTTTTTTCTTAATCACAAAGACGGGGGAATTCCATGGAGAAGTACTAGGTTCTATATGACCTAGAGATAATTGTTCCTGAACTAAGTTTTCTAAGGCCTCAAGCTTCTCACATGTTAAAGGCCACTGTTTAGCCCATACAGGAGTATTAGTTTTCCATGTCAAGGGAAGGGCTTGAGGCTGGTGAACAGTGGCTACATGTTTAAAGATTTTTCAAGGGGATTGTAGCCCATGCGGAACATCATATTTTTGGCTGAATTAGAGACATAAGGAACAGAAACAAAAGCTCCAAATTGTTGCAACAAATCTCGCGCCCATAAATTTAGGGCAATTGGAACAATATAAAACTGGACTTTGGCCATTTGACCATCCGGCCCTCGACAATTCAAGGTTTGAGAACTTTGATACACCTCAGAGGCAGTACCTAATCCTGTTAGAGAAACAGCAACAGGCTGCTTAGGCCACTGTAAAGGCCAGAGGTAATAATGGAAACGTTAGCTCCAGTGTCAACCAAGCCCTGAAAAATTTGTCCCTCTACTTCGAGGGGAAACAAGGGTTTTTGTTGAGTTACTAAAGTTTCCCAAAAAATATGTTTACCCGTGCTTCTAAAACCTCTGGTTCTTTCTTGCTTCCGGGAAGGAAACTGAAAATAGGGTAGTAAAAGGAGTTGTGCAATTCGCTGTCCCTCTTTCAGGGATATAGATTTATGAGCCTGAGCCATAATTTGAATTTCCCCTTTATAATCAGAATCTATAACACCCAAATGAACTTGCAAACCCTGTAAAATGCTACTACTGCATCCTATAAGCAATCCAACAGTATGTGGAGGTAATGGCCCAAAATCACCTGTAGCCAATTTAACAACTCCCATTTTTGGGGTGAGTTCAACAGCCTGCAAAATAGCCAAATCAGCAGCGGCGCTACCGGAAGTAGCAGAGAAAAGCTGAGCTAATGAAAATTGGGGGTTAACATTGGCTGACTGGCTTGCTGATGCTGGACCCCTGAGCTGACTGGAAATTGCAAATGAAGAGGGCTTGTATTGTTGTTGGGGCCCCAAGCTGAAGGGCCCCTCTGCAAGTTTCCTGATCCAGAGGTGAAAGAATTACCATTATTGTCCACTTTAGAGTGATAATCATTAGTCCAGTGTCACCCTTTGCTGCAACGACGACAGGGCTCAGTAGGAAGCTTTTTAAATCTTACTTTGGAAGAGTCACTTCTATTAGATAGTTTACGGCACTCCTTTTTAAAATGACCCATTTGGAAGCAAACTCCCTTTTTTTCCATGAAGGCCTTAGATAAAGCTCCAGCAAACAACTGAGCGTTGTAGGCAGCCCCTCCCACTCCTGCACAGGCTCTAATAAAATCCTCTCTTTGTAAGTTTCCAGCAGCCTTTAGAGGACGCAACAACCTCTGACATTCCTGATTAGCATTCTCAAAAGCTAGGGTGGTTATTAGGATTTGGCCTGCAGCCCCACTATCCACAGTCTTTATTACAGCATCTTGGAGCTGAGCCACAAAGTCAGAATAAGGTTCGTTTGCGCCCTGCAAAATCTTAACAAAAGACAAGGCAGTTTTTCCTGATGGTTCTACTTTACACCAAGCCTTTAAGAAAAGTGTCTTAACTCGTGATAATGCCAAGTCCTCAAGTTTAGATTGAGCTGCTACGGTAGCAAACTGACCAGTGTCTGTTAATTGCTCTTCTGTTGGTCCTGGAGGATTTCTAGTGGCATTGCGGTGGGCCTGCTCTTTGGCATCTTCCAGCCACCAACAGCATAGCTGAAGCCACAGAGAGCGGTCCAAAACAGCCTTCCCCAAAGTCTCTCAATCAAGAGGCAAAAACAAATTCTCAGAGGAGAAAGAATCTAGAAGCCCCATGACAAAAGGAGATTGAGGGCCATAATTAGCAACAGTTGCCTTCATTTCTTTAAGAAATTTAAATTGAAGAACATTATACTGCACATTTATACCCCCTTGAGGAAATTGGTCATTAGGACCAAAAGGTTGCCTAATAATGGGGAACAATTGTAAAGGATCCTCATCTTCTTGAGAATCCAATATCTTAATTACAGCTTTAGCAGTAGAAGCGGGAACAGCAAAAACCGTGCCTGAACGAGGCAGCATTTCCACCGGTGGTGGTGGTGGAAAAGTATCCTCCTCCTTTGACTTAGGTGCTGATGGGGATGGATGAACCACGGGAAAAGTAAGAACAGGAGTGTGTGGAGGAGGAGGTTGAGGGGGAGATAACTGTAATTGTAAAATTTGTTGTAACAATTGAACAACCAGCTGAAGCGCCTTTTGAATTTCTGATTCTTTTTCATGAGACACATTATCACACAAAGGACCTTCTCCTTCAGTTATAGAATTATCTAAAGGAGGGGAAATGGCTATCGGAGACTTCAAAGACTCCTCATCCCCGCCTTCCCCCTTTTCAGAGTCTGTCTCTAAGAGCTCTGAAGCCTGAGTAATAGAGGCACAAAGAGCCCACAAAGGTGCTGACATTGCATCCCCGCGCTGGTGCGCTTGATGAAGGGTCTTAACAACCTGTTGCCACTTTCGCTTATTTAATTGTACTTCAGTTTGATATTGAAACCAAGAGCAATGTTGATCCACATGAGCAAACAATTTCCACAAAGTTCTGTCTTTTGTATTAACCCCAATCGAAAGTAGAAGCCCTTGTAATAATCTTAAATATTCTGAGGCCAAGGAACTGGAATTCCCCATAATGAAAGCTCAAGAAGGTTCCCCTTAACAATTCTCGGGTTTTACTTGCTCCTAGGGGGTTCCCCTTCTTGTTCTCCACTACTCACCCGTGAGCACCCTGCTCGCTGCGCCACTTGTTGGGGCCCATGCCGGGGGGTGGTGGAGAATGAACAGACACAAGAGACAAAGACAAACAGAGAACATGGCGGCC
>NW_022325428.1:0-4753 GCF_002776525.5 Piliocolobus tephrosceles | reverse complement strand
CCCAGACTCCTTGAGGGGAGATTCCATGCATTTTTGTGTGTCTCTCCTCTATCCTGCATAGCACAAGTCTTCAGAAAAGAAGACACTTAGTCCACTGTTGATGAATACTTTGACTTCCACAAAGACCTTACTACTGAAAAATTGTACATGGATATCCTTCTTTTCATTACCTTACTTGGTCACCACCAAGCCATTTTGTTTTTATTTTTGATTACTCTTCAAATGGCAGTAACATCATCCCTCAGTCACAAGTCAATCTGACCTCCCTCCATACCTATGCTCCCTTCGGTCCTCTCACAGTCAAACATGACCCAAATGGGTACCAGGGGAGCCCTCCAGTTAGAGACTTGTGCTGGCAGGTGCTCTATTAGCATACCTTGGTTCAGGAAGACATGATAACTTGTTCCCACTGGGTTATGTCAAATTGGCCAATCAATCACCCACCATATATGAGAACCTTTGATAATAAACCCTTACCTTTGCCTTGCACTTTATAGCTTACAAAAAGCATTTTTATATATTGGCTCATTAGACTTGTGCAACCAAACTCTGAATTGATGAAGCAAGTCTCTGGATATTAAATTCCCTATTTCACTTCAACTTCCACATCTTGCGACTAAGGGTCTTAACTAAGACTGTTCCCTCTGTCTGGTGTGTTCTTGTCTCTCTCGTTGGCATGGGAAACTTCCAGAAATGGTACCTTCCAGAATCATCTTAAGTGTGAAATGACACCATTCCTGACCCTCAAGCAGAGTTAATCATTTGTCCCTTCCCCCTCTGTGTTATATGACGTTATAGAGATATATCTACTTTTTATTTATTACCCTATAGATATACATAAAATATATAATATATATGCATACCTATCTCTCTAATAGATAATATTCTTTTTGAGGGGAAGGAATGTATTTCATTCACCTCAGAATCCCAATGCCTGATATATTCCTTTACATATTGTTAGCAATCAATAAATCAGTGGCCATATGGGTGTTTTTACAGCTTAAGGTCATATTGTTGAGAACTGTATACATTTTACTAAGGGACATGGAACTCAGCCTATAGGCATAAAATAGTCAATGGGATCTTGATTTATATCATGAAAGGCAGATGGCAGGCTCATTTCATAGAATTTATTTCCCTGAAAATTGATGAGTTTTGATTTATGTCTTCCCTTGAAGGTCAGGTTATGGACTGTTCAACTCACTTTGCCTTTCTCTCTAACAAGGGTTTCATGAGAATGAGATGGTGGAGACGCTGTCAGTTATACATAGCCTGTTTGTTTGTCTCACCCAGTAAGTTTCATTTCAACAATCAAGTTTTCATTGAGCATCCACTGTGTGCCTGGCACTGTGGTCAATGCTGTGATAATAAGGCAAGGTTGTTGGGGAGCCCTTTGCCAAAGCCTTGGAGGTGGGGCTTGCAAGGCATGGAGAATGGTGAAATGTCTGAGTCCCCTGTTGTGTAGCCTTCATTCCATGCACTTGTGATCTGTTCCCAGGAACTTGCAGCTCAAGTATATCTGTGCTTCACTGGAAGAGTTGAGAGAGCTGGAGACTGTGATCAATGAGCCCCTGTCACTCTCATGACACTTTCCTGAACCATTTCACCAGCACTCAGGTGAGCCTGCAATAATGAGCTGATGGGATGGGCCCACAGAGAGTGGAGCAGTGGAGGGCAGCAGCATTGATGAATGTAAGTGTCAAAACAGCCCACTAGAAGACTTAATTGACTTCCTCAGGCTCTTCCTTCTGCACTTATTCATCCATCCATCCATCCATCTATCCATCAATCAATCCATCCAGGCACCCATCCAACTATTTATTCTTTCATTCACTCATTCATATTTTTAGCTTAAAGCACATATCTGCCTCTTCTTGTTGGTGTGTATTCATCCATCCATCTATCCATCCACCTACCCATCCATCCATCCATGTATCCATAATTCATCTATGAACCCTTAATTCATTTTTAAAGCACATATTTCCTTGCTCAGAAACCCTGAGTGGCTCTGTCATGTGTCACATGTTAGAAGCAAAGTTGCCTGTCTTAGTATTCCCAATTAGCCTGTATTTCCTGATCATATCTATATGAACCCTCCATTAGCTCACTTTCCCCTGGGGCAAGTTGAATTTTTTCTCCTCTCCTTTTCTCCCACCCTCTTTCTCCCTTCCTCTGTGCCCTCCCCATCACTCCTCTCCACTTCTTGTTTGTTGCAATCCAACTCTTCATTCACTAAGTCTTCACTCCCTCATGTGACTCCCCTTTGCTCCTCCACTAGCTGTTTGTCTCCTGGGTGATCTACTTCTTCTGTGAACTCCTAAAGCTGTCAGCATCTGACTCACTCTTTGGGTGTCCTTAAATAAATGTGGCCTTTATCCTCCAAGAGTCCTGTCCTTCTTCAGTCCTAGTAGACTATTGCCTTTGACTCTGTCCCACCAATCCTTGAGCCCATCAGGACTCTGAGAAATCGGGAATGAGTCTTGATACCTCAAGCCTTGTGCTCCTGGCTCCTGGCCTGAGTCCTGGGCACCTGTGAGGCTCTGCCCTGAAGCCTCCATCCTTAGACCACTGTACTTAGAGGAAGGGTGCAGGTTAGGCTCACCTAGAAGCCTGTTTGGCTTTAACACTTGTGTCATTCTCCTGAGCCCCAGAACTGGGATGCAACCTGTCCCCTTACCCCAAATTTGATGAGCATTTTCTGTGAACTGACTAGTCCCAGAGAACCATGTCACTGCTGTGTGTATGTCTTTGAGTGTTACCATTTTAGTTATTTCTTGCTGTGTAACCATTGCAAAACCTACTCTTTCTCATGATTCTGTGAGTTGGCTGGGTAGTTCTTCTGCTGGCCTTCCCTAAGTTCATTTAGGTGACTACCATCAATGTTGGAGCACCTTGGATAGCCTTGCCCACGTGACTGGGGTGAGGTGACTAGAACAGTCGGGATGACCAGGACTCTCTCTCTCCAGGTGGTGTCTCATCCTTAAGGAGACAAGGCAAACTTCTCAGAATGTGGCAGCCTGGGAGTTCCAGGAGTATAAATGCAGAAGCTTCACATAGGCCTCAGCTCTGGAACTCACCCAACATCTCTTTCACCACATAGTGTTGGTCAAACCAAGTCACAAGGCCAACCCAGTTTTAAGAGTTGGAGAAAGAGATTTCACCTTTTTGGTGGGAGGAGATGCAAAGTATTAGGCCTAGCTTTTTCAACTTCCCACCTCATCTACCCTGTTTTACTCACCAGACTGATCTCCCCTGGAGGGGTACACCATTCCAGATTAGGTTTGAGTTCCCTACTTTAGAGATGACGTATAACACCCTGGGTTATGACCTCAGGAGCCCTCTTTTTACCTCACTAGATCAACTCGACTATCCTATACGCTCTGAGAGGCAGGCGCTGTGTCTAGACCCTGACAACTGTCTACACACCATCCTGTCGCATATTTTTCAGAGCAGTTATTACTACCTAAACTCAGCTTCTTGTTGTTTTGTTCACTTGTGCATTGCCTGTTTTCCACCAAAACAACAGTTTCCTAGAGGAACTTTGCTTTGTTCACTGACTAATTACAGTACCTAGAGGTATACTTGGCACAGAGTAGGTACTCAGTAAAAATTTTTTGAATGAGTGAAACCTCCCCAAAGACTGTGATCAGGCCTCAAACCCATTGATAGCCCCTCTCCCAGCTCCTGTCACTGGCAGATGCCCAGAAACATCTGTTATTTGAGGACAGTTTACTCATTTATTACACATAGTGTGAAATGCCGTGAAGATTGCGGATAGCCTCTTTACTCTCATTTGATAAATTCTTCCAAGAATCTTCTATATGCCCTGAGAGTGTTCTGCTCCTTGGAAGTGTATAATTTGTTAGATAAGACAAAACTTGAACATCTGGAAAGACAAGAGGATGTTGTCTGTTTCACTCAAATTCCTTCAAAGCAGTTCGTCTCAGTCATTTGAATGTATGCTAGGTGATTATTTTTTAAAAAGAGCAAAAACCCTGCCACCACTATGAGCACTCATCAAGTGGTTTACCAGCAATCCCTCGAGACTTCTCAGGCTCTTGTTCAGATGGGGTTGTTCACTGAGGTGAAATTCCAGGTGATAGGAGATATTATATTTCTGGGATTTTCTCTTGCAGAAGATGAAGACTGTGCTCCACCTGTACCATCTCTGAAGCTAGAAGATCTGGTGTTTTGAGTTTGTCCCAGCCGATTGATCACATTGAGTGACGTGCTTAGTTTACACAGAATACCAAGAGATGGGTGGGGTTGCTGTGCACATATATTAGCAGGATTTTGGCTGGAGGCCACTTGTGACCTCTGTTGAATGTAACTTCCTCACTCAGGAGTTGATATGGAACCACTTACTCCTATTGGCTCAGTGCCCAGAAGGCCTCAGAGAGAGCCCACAATATCAACCTGACAGACCTCGGCTTTCCAAATAAAGAAAAGTGCCCCCCCCCCCAGGGTAGGCGTGTTCATGGGTCCTGCCTACACCCTCCTAGGACTGCTTTCAGGGCCTCAGAAAATTAGCAGTGGTGTCCCCAGCCACCACAGGAGCAGTGTATGCTTCCATGTGAGGCTGGGTTATGGCAGAGCTGTGATTTGTCTTTGGAAGCTAGGCCACATCCCCAACATCCATAAGCTTCCCCAAGCATGACAAGGTAAGGGGGACTCAGGGAACCCACTGCCCTTACCACACGCCAACCCTTGGTCATAAGTAGGGGAGTTCTGAAACTGAAGGTGGTGAGCTCCC
>NW_022325427.1:0-4757 GCF_002776525.5 Piliocolobus tephrosceles | reverse complement strand
CCCAGACTCCTTGAGGGGAGATTCCATGCATTTTTGTGTGTCTCTCCCCTATCCTGCATAGCACAAGTCTTCAGAAAAGAAGACACTTAGTCCACTGTTGATGAATACTTTGACTTCCACAAAGACCTTACTACTGAAAAATTGTACATGGATATCCTTCTTTTCATTACCTTACTTGGTCACCACCAAGCCATTTTGTTTTTATTTTTGATTACTCTTCAAATGGCAGTAACATCATCCCTCAGTCACAAGTCAATCTGACCTCCCTCCATACCTATGCTCCCTTCGGTCCTCTCACAGTCAAACATGACCCAAATGGGTACCAGGGGAGCCCTCCAGTTAGAGACTTGTGCTGGCAGGTGCTCTATTAGCATACCTTGGTTCAGGAAGACATGATAACTTGTTCCCACTGGGTTATGTCAAATTGGCCAATCAATCACCCACCATATATGAGAACCTTTGATAATAAACCCTTACCTTTGCCTTGCACTTTATAGCTTACAAAAAGCATTTTTATATATTGGCTCATTAGACTTGTGCAACCAAACTCTGAATTGATGAAGCAAGTCTCTGGATATTAAATTCCCTATTTCACTTCAACTTCCACATCTTGCGACTAAGGGTCTTAACTAAGACTGTTCCCTCTGTCTGGTGTGTTCTTGTCTCTCTCGTTGGCATGGGAAACTTCCAGAAATGGTACCTTCCAGAATCATCTTAAGTGTGAAATGACACCATTCCTGACCCTCAAGCAGAGTTAATCATTTGTCCCTTCCCCCTCTGTGTTATATGACGTTATAGAGATATATCTACTTTTTATTTATTACCCTATAGATATACATAAAATATATAATATATATGCATACCTATCTCTCTAATAGATAATATTCTTTTTGAGGGGAAGGAATGTATTTCATTCACCTCAGAATCCCAATGCCTGATATATTCCTTTACATATTGTTAGCAATCAATAAATCAGTGGCCATATGGGTGTTTTTACAGCTTAAGGTCATATTGTTGAGAACTGTGTACATTTTACTAAGGGACATGGAACTCAGCCTATAGGCATAAAATAGTCAATGGGATCTTGATTTATATCATGAAAGGCAGATGGCAGGCTCATTTCATAGAATTTATTTCCCTGAAAATTGATGAGTTTTGATTTATGTCTTCCCTTGAAGGTCAGGTTATGGACTGTTCAACTCACTTTGCCTTTCTCTCTAACAAGGGTTTCATGAGAATGAGATGGTGGAGACGCTGTCAGTTATACATAGCCTGTTTGTTTGTCTCACCCAGTAAGTTTCATTTCAACAATCAAGTTTTCATTGAGCATCCACTGTGTGCCTGGCACTGTGGTCAATGCTGTGATAATAAGGCAAGGTTGTTGGGGAGCCCTTTGCCAAAGCCTTGGAGGTGGGGCTTGCAAGGCATGGAGAATGGTGAAATGTCTGAGTCCCCTGTTGTGTAGCCTTCATTCCATGCACTTGTGATCTGTTCCCAGGAACTTGCAGCTCAAGTATATCTGTGCTTCACTGGAAGAGTTGAGAGAGCTGGAGACTGTGATCAATGAGCCCCTGTCACTCTCATGACACTTTCCTGAACCATTTCACCAGCACTCAGGTGAGCCTGCAATAATGAGCTGATGGGATGGGCCCACAGAGAGTGGAGCAGTGGAGGGCAGCAGCATTGATGAATGTAAGTGTCAAAACAGCCCACTAGAAGACTTAATTGACTTCCTCAGGCTCTTCCTTCTGCACTTATTCATCCATCCATCCATCCATCCATCTATCCATCAATCAATCCATCCAGGCACCCATCCAACTATTTATTCTTTCATTCACTCATTCATATTTTTAGCTTAAAGCACATATCTGCCTCTTCTTGTTGGTGTGTATTCATCCATCCATCTATCCATCCACCCACCCATCCATCCATCCATGTATCCATAATTCATCTATGAACCCTTAATTCATTTTTAAAGCACACATTTCCTTGCTCAGAAACCCTGAGTGGCTCTGTCATGTGTCACATGTTAGAAGCAAAGTTGCCTGTCTTAGTATTCCCAATTAGCCTGTATTTCCTGATCATATCTATATGAACCCTCCATTAGCTCACTTTCCCCTGGGGCAAGTTGAATTTTTTCTCCTCTCCTTTTCTCCCACCCTCTTTCTCCCTTCCTCTGTGCCCTCCCCATCACTCCTCTCCACTTCTTGTTTGTTGCAATCCAACTCTTCATTCACTAAGTCTTCACTCCCTCATGTGACTCCCCTTTGCTCCTCCACTAGCTGTTTGTCTCCTGGGCGATATACTTCTTCTGTGAACTCCTAAAGCTGTCAGCATCTGACTCACTCTTTGGGTGTCCTTAAATAAATGTGGCCTTTATCCTCCAAGAGTCCTGTCCTTCTTCAGTCCTAGTAGACTATTGCCTTTGACTCTGTCCCACCAATCCTTGAGCCCATCAGGACTCTGAGAAATCGGGAATGAGTCTTGATACCTCAAGCCTTGTGCTCCTGGCTCCTGGCCTGAGTCCTGGGCACCTGTGAGGCTCTGCCCTGAAGCCTCCATCCTTAGACCACTGTACTTAGAGGAAGGGTGCAGGTTAGGCTCACCTAGAAGCCTGTTTGGCTTTAACACTTGTGTCATTCTCCTGAGCCCCAGAACTGGGATGCAACCTGTCCCCTTACCCCAAATTTGATGAGCATTTTCTGTGAACTGACTAGTCCCAGAGAACCATGTCACTGCTGTGTGTATGTCTTTGAGTGTTACCATTTTAGTTATTTCTTGCTGTGTAACCATTGCAAAACCTACTCTTTCTCATGATTCTGTGAGTTGGCTGGGTAGTTCTTCTGCTGGCCTTCCCTAAGTTCATTTAGGTGACTACCATCAATGTTGGAGCACCTTGGATAGCCTTGCCCACGTGACTGGGGTGAGGTGACTAGAACAGTCGGGATGACCAGGACTCTCTCTCTCCAGGTGGTGTCTCATCCTTAAGGAGACAAGGCAAACTTCTCAGAATGTGGCAGCCTGGGAGTTCCAGGAGTATAAATGCAGAAGCTTCACATAGGCCTCAGCTCTGGAACTCACCCAACATCTCTTTCACCACATAGTGTTGGTCAAACCAAGTCACAAGGCCAACCCAGTTTTAAGAGTTGGAGAAAGAGATTTCACCTTTTTGGTGGGAGGAGATGCAAAGTATTAGGCCTAGCTTTTTCAACTTCCCACCTCATCTACCCTGTTTTACTCACCAGACTGATCTCCCCTGGAGGGGTACACCATTCCAGATTAGGTTTGAGTTCCCTACTTTAGAGATGACATATAACACCCTGGGTTATGACCTCAGGAGCCCTCTTTTTACCTCACTAGATCAACTCGACTATCCTATACGCTCTGAGAGGCAGGCGCTGTGTCTAGACCCTGACAACTGTCTACACACCATCCTGTCGCATATTTTTCAGAGCAGTTATTACTACCTAAACTCAGCTTCTTGTTGTTTTGTTCACTTGTGCATTGCCTGTTTTCCACCAAAACAACAGTTTCCTAGAGGAACTTTGCTTTGTTCACTGACTAATTACAGTACCTAGAGGTATACTTGGCACAGAGTAGGTACTCAGTAAAAATTTTTTGAATGAGTGAAACCTCCCCAAAGACTGTGATCAGGCCTCAAACCCATTGATAGCCCCTCTCCCAGCTCCTGTCACTGGCAGATGCCCAGAAACATCTGTTATTTGAGGACAGTTTACTCATTTATTACACATAGTGTGAAATGCCGTGAAGATTGCGTATAGCCTCTTTACTCTCATTTGATAAATTCTTCCAAGAATCTTCTATATGCCCTGAGAGTGTTCTGCTCCTTGGAAGTGTATAATTTGTTAGATAAGACAAAACTTGAACATCTGGAAAGACAAGAGGATGTTGTCTGTTTCACTCAAATTCCTTCAAAGCAGTTCGTCTCAGTCATTTGAATGTATGCTAGGTGATTATTTTTTAAAAAGAGCAAAAACCCTGCCACCACTATGAGCACTCATCAAGTGGTTTACCAGCAATCCCTCGAGACTTCTCAGGCTCTTGTTCAGATGGGGTTGTTCACTGAGGTGAAATTCCAGGTGATAGGAGATATTATATTTCTGGGATTTTCTCTTGCAGAAGATGAAGACTGTGCTCCACCTGTACCATCTCTGAAGCTAGAAGATCTGGTGTTTTGAGTTTGTCCCAGCCGATTGATCACATTGAGTGACGTGCTTAGTTTACACAGAATACCAAGAGATGGGTGGGGTTGCTGTGCACATATATTAGCAGGATTTTGGCTGGAGGCCACTTGTGACCTCTGTTGAATGTAACTTCCTCACTCAGGAGTTGATATGGAACCACTTACTCCTATTGGCTCAGTGCCCAGAAGGCCTCAGAGAGAGCCCACAATATCAACCTGACAGACCTCGGCTTTCCAAATAAAGAAAAGTGCCCCCCCCCCCAGGGTAGGCGTGTTCATGGGTCCTGCCTACACCCTCCTAGGACTGCTTTCAGGGCCTCAGAAAATTAGCAGTGGTGTCCCCAGCCACCACAGGAGCAGTGTATGCTTCCATGTGAGGCTGGGTTATGGCAGAGCTGTGATTTGTCTTTGGAAGCTAGGCCACATCCCCAACATCCATAAGCTTCCCCAAGCATGACAAGGTAAGGGGGACTCAGGGAACCCACTGCCCTTACCACACGCCAACCCTTGGTCATAAGTAGGGGAGTTCTGAAACTGAAGGTGGTGAGCTCCC
>NW_022325426.1:0-4753 GCF_002776525.5 Piliocolobus tephrosceles | reverse complement strand
GGGAGCTCACCACCTTCAGTTTCAGAACTCCCCTACTTATGACCAAGGGTTGGCGTGTGGTAAGGGCAGTGGGTTCCCTGAGTCCCCCTTACCTTGTCATGCTTGGGGAAGCTTATGGATGTTGGGGATGTGGCCTAGCTTCCAAAGACAAATCACAGCTCTGCCATAACCCAGCCTCACATGGAAGCATACACTGCTCCTGTGGTGGCTGGGGACACCACTGCTAATTTTCTGAGGCCCTGAAAGCAGTCCTAGGAGGGTGTAGGCAGGACCCATGAACACGCCTACCCTGGGGGGGGGGGCACTTTTCTTTATTTGGAAAGCCGAGGTCTGTCAGGTTGATATTGTGGGCTCTCTCTGAGGCCTTCTGGGCACTGAGCCAATAGGAGTAAGTGGTTCCATATCAACTCCTGAGTGAGGAAGTTACATTCAACAGAGGTCACAAGTGGCCTCCAGCCAAAATCCTGCTAATATATGTGCACAGCAACCCCACCCATCTCTTGGTATTCTGTGTAAACTAAGCACGTCACTCAATGTGATCAATCGGCTGGGACAAACTCAAAACACCAGATCTTCTAGCTTCAGAGATGGTACAGGTGGAGCACAGTCTTCATCTTCTGCAAGAGAAAATCCCAGAAATATAATATCTCCTATCACCTGGAATTTCACCTCAGTGAACAACCCCATCTGAACAAGAGCCTGAGAAGTCTCGAGGGATTGCTGGTAAACCACTTGATGAGTGCTCATAGTGGTGGCAGGGTTTTTGCTCTTTTTAAAAAATAATCACCTAGCATACATTCAAATGACTGAGACGAACTGCTTTGAAGGAATTTGAGTGAAACAGACAACATCCTCTTGTCTTTCCAGATGTTCAAGTTTTGTCTTATCTAACAAATTATACACTTCCAAGGAGCAGAACACTCTCAGGGCATATAGAAGATTCTTGGAAGAATTTATCAAATGAGAGTAAAGAGGCTATCCGCAATCTTCACGGCATTTCACACTATGTGTAATAAATGAGTAAACTGTCCTCAAATAACAGATGTTTCTGGGCATCTGCCAGTGACAGGAGCTGGGAGAGGGGCTATCAATGGGTTTGAGGCCTGATCACAGTCTTTGGGGAGGTTTCACTCATTCAAAAAATTTTTACTGAGTACCTACTCTGTGCCAAGTATACCTCTAGGTACTGTAATTAGTCAGTGAACAAAGCAAAGTTCCTCTAGGAAACTGTTGTTTTGGTGGAAAACAGGCAATGCACAAGTGAACAAAACAACAAGAAGCTGAGTTTAGGTAGTAATAACTGCTCTGAAAAATATGCGACAGGATGGTGTGTAGACAGTTGTCAGGGTCTAGACACAGCGCCTGCCTCTCAGAGCGTATAGGATAGTCGAGTTGATCTAGTGAGGTAAAAAGAGGGCTCCTGAGGTCATAACCCAGGGTGTTATACGTCATCTCTAAAGTAGGGAACTCAAACCTAATCTGGAATGGTGTACCCCTCCAGGGGAGATCAGTCTGGTGAGTAAAACAGGGTAGATGAGGTGGGAAGTTGAAAAAGCTAGGCCTAATACTTTGCATCTCCTCCCACCAAAAAGGTGAAATCTCTTTCTCCAACTCTTAAAACTGGGTTGGCCTTGTGACTTGGTTTGACCAACACTATGTGGTGAAAGAGATGTTGGGTGAGTTCCAGAGCTGAGGCCTATGTGAAGCTTCTGCATTTATACTCCTGGAACTCCCAGGCTGCCACATTCTGAGAAGTTTGCCTTGTCTCCTTAAGGATGAGACACCACCTGGAGAGAGAGAGTCCTGGTCATCCCGACTGTTCTAGTCACCTCACCCCAGTCACGTGGGCAAGGCTATCCAAGGTGCTCCAACATTGATGGTAGTCACCTAAATGAACTTAGGGAAGGCCAGCAGAAGAACTACCCAGCCAACTCACAGAATCATGAGAAAGAGTAGGTTTTGCAATGGTTACACAGCAAGAAATAACTAAAATGGTAACACTCAAAGACATACACACAGCAGTGACATGGTTCTCTGGGACTAGTCAGTTCACAGAAAATGCTCATCAAATTTGGGGTAAGGGGACAGGTTGCATCCCAGTTCTGGGGCTCAGGAGAATGACACAAGTGTTAAAGCCAAACAGGCTTCTAGGTGAGCCTAACCTGCACCCTTCCTCTAAGTACAGTGGTCTAAGGATGGAGGCTTCAGGGCAGAGCCTCACAGGTGCCCAGGACTCAGGCCAGGAGCCAGGAGCACAAGGCTTGAGGTATCAAGACTCATTCCCGATTTCTCAGAGTCCTGATGGGCTCAAGGATTGGTGGGACAGAGTCAAAGGCAATAGTCTACTAGGACTGAAGAAGGACAGGACTCTTGGAGGATAAAGGCCACATTTATTTAAGGACACCCAAAGAGTGAGTCAGATGCTGACAGCTTTAGGAGTTCACAGAAGAAGTAGATCACCCAGGAGACAAACAGCTAGTGGAGGAGCAAAGGGGAGTCACATGAGGGAGTGAAGACTTAGTGAATGAAGAGTTGGATTGCAACAAACAAGAAGTGGAGAGGAGTGATGGGGAGGGCACAGAGGAAGGGAGAAAGAGGGTGGGAGAAAAGGAGAGGAGAAAAAATTCAACTTGCCCCAGGGGAAAGTGAGCTAATGGAGGGTTCATATAGATATGATCAGGAAATACAGGCTAATTGGGAATACTAAGACAGGCAACTTTGCTTCTAACATGTGACACATGACAGAGCCACTCAGGGTTTCTGAGCAAGGAAATATGTGCTTTAAAAATGAATTAAGGGTTCATAGATGAATTATGGATACATGGATGGATGGATGGGTAGGTGGATGGATAGATGGATGGATGAATACACACCAACAAGAAGAGGCAGATATGTGCTTTAAGCTAAAAATATGAATGAGTGAATGAAAGAATAAATAGTTGGATGGGTGCCTGGATGGATTGATTGATGGATAGATGGATGGATGGATGGATGAATAAGTGCAGAAGGAAGAGCCTGAGGAAGTCAATTAAGTCTTCTAGTGGGCTGTTTTGACACTTACATTCATCAATGCTGCTGCCCTCCACTGCTCCACTCTCTGTGGGCCCATCCCATCAGCTCATTATTGCAGGCTCACCTGAGTGCTGGTGAAATGGTTCAGGAAAGTGTCATGAGAGTGACAGGGGCTCATTGATCACAGTCTCCAGCTCTCTCAACTCTTCCAGTGAAGCACAGATATACTTGAGCTGCAAGTTCCTGGGAACAGATCACAAGTGCATGGAATGAAGGCTACACAACAGGGGACTCAGACATTTCACCATTCTCCATGCCTTGCAAGCCCCACCTCCAAGGCTTTGGCAAAGGGCTCCCCAACAACCTTGCCTTATTATCACAGCATTGACCACAGTGCCAGGCACACAGTGGATGCTCAATGAAAACTTGATTGTTGAAATGAAACTTACTGGGTGAGACAAACAAACAGGCTATGTATAACTGACAGCGTCTCCACCATCTCATTCTCATGAAACCCTTGTTAGAGAGAAAGGCAAAGTGAGTTGAACAGTCCATAACCTGACCTTCAAGGGAAGACATAAATCAAAACTCATCAATTTTCAGGGAAATAAATTCTATGAAATGAGCCTGCCATCTGCCTTTCATGATATAAATCAAGATCCCATTGACTATTTTATGCCTATAGGCTGAGTTCCATGTCCCTTAGTAAAATGTATACAGTTCTCAACAATATGACCTTAAGCTGTAAAAACACCCATATGGCCACTGATTTATTGATTGCTAACAATATGTAAAGGAATATATCAGGCATTGGGATTCTGAGGTGAATGAAATACATTCCTTCCCCTCAAAAAGAATATTATCTATTAGAGAGATAGGTATGCATATATATTATATATTTTATGTATATCTATAGGGTAATAAATAAAAAGTAGATATATCTCTATAACGTCATATAACACAGAGGGGGAAGGGACAAATGATTAACTCTGCTTGAGGGTCAGGAATGGTGTCATTTCACACTTAAGATGATTCTGGAAGGTACCATTTCTGGAAGTTTCCCATGCCAACGAGAGAGACAAGAACACACCAGACAGAGGGAACAGTCTTAGTTAAGACCCTTAGTCGCAAGATGTGGAAGTTGAAGTGAAATAGGGAATTTAATATCCAGAGACTTGCTTCATCAATTCAGAGTTTGGTTGCACAAGTCTAATGAGCCAATATATAAAAATGCTTTTTGTAAGCTATAAAGTGCAAGGCAAAGGTAAGGGTTTATTATCAAAGGTTCTCATATATGGTGGGTGATTGATTGGCCAATTTGACATAACCCAGTGGGAACAAGTTATCATGTCTTCCTGAACCAAGGTATGCTAATAGAGCACCTGCCAGCACAAGTCTCTAACTGGAGGGCTCCCCTGGTACCCATTTGGGTCATGTTTGACTGTGAGAGGACCGAAGGGAGCATAGGTATGGAGGGAGGTCAGATTGACTTGTGACTGAGGGATGATGTTACTGCCATTTGAAGAGTAATCAAAAATAAAAACAAAATGGCTTGGTGGTGACCAAGTAAGGTAATGAAAAGAAGGATATCCATGTACAATTTTTCAGTAGTAAGGTCTTTGTGGAAGTCAAAGTATTCATCAACAGTGGACTAAGTGTCTTCTTTTCTGAAGACTTGTGCTATGCAGGATAGAGGAGAGACACACAAAAATGCATGGAATCTCCCCTCAAGGAGTCTGGG
>NW_022325425.1:0-4757 GCF_002776525.5 Piliocolobus tephrosceles | reverse complement strand
GGGAGCTCACCACCTTCAGTTTCAGAACTCCCCTACTTATGACCAAGGGTTGGCGTGTGGTAAGGGCAGTGGGTTCCCTGAGTCCCCCTTACCTTGTCATGCTTGGGGAAGCTTATGGATGTTGGGGATGTGGCCTAGCTTCCAAAGACAAATCACAGCTCTGCCATAACCCAGCCTCACATGGAAGCATACACTGCTCCTGTGGTGGCTGGGGACACCACTGCTAATTTTCTGAGGCCCTGAAAGCAGTCCTAGGAGGGTGTAGGCAGGACCCATGAACACGCCTACCCTGGGGGGGGGGGCACTTTTCTTTATTTGGAAAGCCGAGGTCTGTCAGGTTGATATTGTGGGCTCTCTCTGAGGCCTTCTGGGCACTGAGCCAATAGGAGTAAGTGGTTCCATATCAACTCCTGAGTGAGGAAGTTACATTCAACAGAGGTCACAAGTGGCCTCCAGCCAAAATCCTGCTAATATATGTGCACAGCAACCCCACCCATCTCTTGGTATTCTGTGTAAACTAAGCACGTCACTCAATGTGATCAATCGGCTGGGACAAACTCAAAACACCAGATCTTCTAGCTTCAGAGATGGTACAGGTGGAGCACAGTCTTCATCTTCTGCAAGAGAAAATCCCAGAAATATAATATCTCCTATCACCTGGAATTTCACCTCAGTGAACAACCCCATCTGAACAAGAGCCTGAGAAGTCTCGAGGGATTGCTGGTAAACCACTTGATGAGTGCTCATAGTGGTGGCAGGGTTTTTGCTCTTTTTAAAAAATAATCACCTAGCATACATTCAAATGACTGAGACGAACTGCTTTGAAGGAATTTGAGTGAAACAGACAACATCCTCTTGTCTTTCCAGATGTTCAAGTTTTGTCTTATCTAACAAATTATACACTTCCAAGGAGCAGAACACTCTCAGGGCATATAGAAGATTCTTGGAAGAATTTATCAAATGAGAGTAAAGAGGCTATACGCAATCTTCACGGCATTTCACACTATGTGTAATAAATGAGTAAACTGTCCTCAAATAACAGATGTTTCTGGGCATCTGCCAGTGACAGGAGCTGGGAGAGGGGCTATCAATGGGTTTGAGGCCTGATCACAGTCTTTGGGGAGGTTTCACTCATTCAAAAAATTTTTACTGAGTACCTACTCTGTGCCAAGTATACCTCTAGGTACTGTAATTAGTCAGTGAACAAAGCAAAGTTCCTCTAGGAAACTGTTGTTTTGGTGGAAAACAGGCAATGCACAAGTGAACAAAACAACAAGAAGCTGAGTTTAGGTAGTAATAACTGCTCTGAAAAATATGCGACAGGATGGTGTGTAGACAGTTGTCAGGGTCTAGACACAGCGCCTGCCTCTCAGAGCGTATAGGATAGTCGAGTTGATCTAGTGAGGTAAAAAGAGGGCTCCTGAGGTCATAACCCAGGGTGTTATATGTCATCTCTAAAGTAGGGAACTCAAACCTAATCTGGAATGGTGTACCCCTCCAGGGGAGATCAGTCTGGTGAGTAAAACAGGGTAGATGAGGTGGGAAGTTGAAAAAGCTAGGCCTAATACTTTGCATCTCCTCCCACCAAAAAGGTGAAATCTCTTTCTCCAACTCTTAAAACTGGGTTGGCCTTGTGACTTGGTTTGACCAACACTATGTGGTGAAAGAGATGTTGGGTGAGTTCCAGAGCTGAGGCCTATGTGAAGCTTCTGCATTTATACTCCTGGAACTCCCAGGCTGCCACATTCTGAGAAGTTTGCCTTGTCTCCTTAAGGATGAGACACCACCTGGAGAGAGAGAGTCCTGGTCATCCCGACTGTTCTAGTCACCTCACCCCAGTCACGTGGGCAAGGCTATCCAAGGTGCTCCAACATTGATGGTAGTCACCTAAATGAACTTAGGGAAGGCCAGCAGAAGAACTACCCAGCCAACTCACAGAATCATGAGAAAGAGTAGGTTTTGCAATGGTTACACAGCAAGAAATAACTAAAATGGTAACACTCAAAGACATACACACAGCAGTGACATGGTTCTCTGGGACTAGTCAGTTCACAGAAAATGCTCATCAAATTTGGGGTAAGGGGACAGGTTGCATCCCAGTTCTGGGGCTCAGGAGAATGACACAAGTGTTAAAGCCAAACAGGCTTCTAGGTGAGCCTAACCTGCACCCTTCCTCTAAGTACAGTGGTCTAAGGATGGAGGCTTCAGGGCAGAGCCTCACAGGTGCCCAGGACTCAGGCCAGGAGCCAGGAGCACAAGGCTTGAGGTATCAAGACTCATTCCCGATTTCTCAGAGTCCTGATGGGCTCAAGGATTGGTGGGACAGAGTCAAAGGCAATAGTCTACTAGGACTGAAGAAGGACAGGACTCTTGGAGGATAAAGGCCACATTTATTTAAGGACACCCAAAGAGTGAGTCAGATGCTGACAGCTTTAGGAGTTCACAGAAGAAGTATATCGCCCAGGAGACAAACAGCTAGTGGAGGAGCAAAGGGGAGTCACATGAGGGAGTGAAGACTTAGTGAATGAAGAGTTGGATTGCAACAAACAAGAAGTGGAGAGGAGTGATGGGGAGGGCACAGAGGAAGGGAGAAAGAGGGTGGGAGAAAAGGAGAGGAGAAAAAATTCAACTTGCCCCAGGGGAAAGTGAGCTAATGGAGGGTTCATATAGATATGATCAGGAAATACAGGCTAATTGGGAATACTAAGACAGGCAACTTTGCTTCTAACATGTGACACATGACAGAGCCACTCAGGGTTTCTGAGCAAGGAAATGTGTGCTTTAAAAATGAATTAAGGGTTCATAGATGAATTATGGATACATGGATGGATGGATGGGTGGGTGGATGGATAGATGGATGGATGAATACACACCAACAAGAAGAGGCAGATATGTGCTTTAAGCTAAAAATATGAATGAGTGAATGAAAGAATAAATAGTTGGATGGGTGCCTGGATGGATTGATTGATGGATAGATGGATGGATGGATGGATGGATGAATAAGTGCAGAAGGAAGAGCCTGAGGAAGTCAATTAAGTCTTCTAGTGGGCTGTTTTGACACTTACATTCATCAATGCTGCTGCCCTCCACTGCTCCACTCTCTGTGGGCCCATCCCATCAGCTCATTATTGCAGGCTCACCTGAGTGCTGGTGAAATGGTTCAGGAAAGTGTCATGAGAGTGACAGGGGCTCATTGATCACAGTCTCCAGCTCTCTCAACTCTTCCAGTGAAGCACAGATATACTTGAGCTGCAAGTTCCTGGGAACAGATCACAAGTGCATGGAATGAAGGCTACACAACAGGGGACTCAGACATTTCACCATTCTCCATGCCTTGCAAGCCCCACCTCCAAGGCTTTGGCAAAGGGCTCCCCAACAACCTTGCCTTATTATCACAGCATTGACCACAGTGCCAGGCACACAGTGGATGCTCAATGAAAACTTGATTGTTGAAATGAAACTTACTGGGTGAGACAAACAAACAGGCTATGTATAACTGACAGCGTCTCCACCATCTCATTCTCATGAAACCCTTGTTAGAGAGAAAGGCAAAGTGAGTTGAACAGTCCATAACCTGACCTTCAAGGGAAGACATAAATCAAAACTCATCAATTTTCAGGGAAATAAATTCTATGAAATGAGCCTGCCATCTGCCTTTCATGATATAAATCAAGATCCCATTGACTATTTTATGCCTATAGGCTGAGTTCCATGTCCCTTAGTAAAATGTACACAGTTCTCAACAATATGACCTTAAGCTGTAAAAACACCCATATGGCCACTGATTTATTGATTGCTAACAATATGTAAAGGAATATATCAGGCATTGGGATTCTGAGGTGAATGAAATACATTCCTTCCCCTCAAAAAGAATATTATCTATTAGAGAGATAGGTATGCATATATATTATATATTTTATGTATATCTATAGGGTAATAAATAAAAAGTAGATATATCTCTATAACGTCATATAACACAGAGGGGGAAGGGACAAATGATTAACTCTGCTTGAGGGTCAGGAATGGTGTCATTTCACACTTAAGATGATTCTGGAAGGTACCATTTCTGGAAGTTTCCCATGCCAACGAGAGAGACAAGAACACACCAGACAGAGGGAACAGTCTTAGTTAAGACCCTTAGTCGCAAGATGTGGAAGTTGAAGTGAAATAGGGAATTTAATATCCAGAGACTTGCTTCATCAATTCAGAGTTTGGTTGCACAAGTCTAATGAGCCAATATATAAAAATGCTTTTTGTAAGCTATAAAGTGCAAGGCAAAGGTAAGGGTTTATTATCAAAGGTTCTCATATATGGTGGGTGATTGATTGGCCAATTTGACATAACCCAGTGGGAACAAGTTATCATGTCTTCCTGAACCAAGGTATGCTAATAGAGCACCTGCCAGCACAAGTCTCTAACTGGAGGGCTCCCCTGGTACCCATTTGGGTCATGTTTGACTGTGAGAGGACCGAAGGGAGCATAGGTATGGAGGGAGGTCAGATTGACTTGTGACTGAGGGATGATGTTACTGCCATTTGAAGAGTAATCAAAAATAAAAACAAAATGGCTTGGTGGTGACCAAGTAAGGTAATGAAAAGAAGGATATCCATGTACAATTTTTCAGTAGTAAGGTCTTTGTGGAAGTCAAAGTATTCATCAACAGTGGACTAAGTGTCTTCTTTTCTGAAGACTTGTGCTATGCAGGATAGGGGAGAGACACACAAAAATGCATGGAATCTCCCCTCAAGGAGTCTGGG
>NW_022325424.1:0-1148 GCF_002776525.5 Piliocolobus tephrosceles | reverse complement strand
AGCACTGCTGCGAGTCTGGGTATAGAGTTCTATCAGATCAGGGCTTTGACCATTGTGGTGACAGAGATGTATGCAAAGAGGGGGAAGGAAAGAGCTGGGCACTAGAGATCTGAGTAGAAACCATGCTACAGGTGGCATCAGTATCACGAAAGAATGAAAATGGTGTCACTTGTAGATGTGTTGGTACCCTGGGCCCACACTAGGCAAATTGGATGATGGATCTGTTTCACTAAAACCAATGCCAGGCTGCACTCATGAGTGAGGCTGAGGGTCCTAATGGCTCCCTGCACCAATCAGGTTAGCTCAAGATAAGGAGGAGTTAAGAATGAGTGAAGACTCAATGTCCCCATCCCAGCACCTCTTTGTCACTCTTGCTTTTGTGACCCTGGGGTCCCCAGGTACTTCTTCAGTGGGATCTTACTCTTGCCACATCTCAGCTAATATAAGATAAGGTGGTAGTAATGTCTTATGGTAGCACCTCCCCAAGATATGAAAAATAACTAAGTTCTTTTTATTAAATGGCTTAAAGGTCTATTGGATACAAACACTACAACACTACAAGTGTAATAGTGTCACCTGCATAGCGACACCTACCCAGGGTTAATGGGCCAAGGTCATGTAGATACCACCTATTTGGCTTATGCGGTAGGCAAAATTTTTTAAATGTCCCCATCCTCAAGATCACACCTCTGATCTCTAGAATCTTTGAATAGGCTGAGATATCACATCCATGAATACATTACATTTACAGCAAAAGGGGCTTTGCAGATGTAATTAAGGTTACTAATTAGTTGACCTTATAATAGGAAGATTAATCTGGATTATCTGAGTGGGTACATTATTATCAATGTAATCCCATGTGTTCTTAAAGGCAGTAGAGGAGGACAGCAGGTGAAGTCAGAGAGATTCACAGCACAAGGATTCAACTTGCTGTTGCTGGCCTTGAAGATGCAGGAAGCCATGAGCCAAGGAATGCAAGCAGCCTCCGGAAATTGAGAACGACCTGGGTGCTTAGTCCTACAGCTGCATGAAACTGAAATCTGCCAACACCCTGAGTGATCCGTAAGTGGATTTTCTCCCAAAGCCTCCTGAGAGGAGCCCAGGCCAGCTGACACATTGACTTCAGCACTATGAGATTAAACAAAGAG
>NW_022325423.1:0-1148 GCF_002776525.5 Piliocolobus tephrosceles | reverse complement strand
CTCTTTGTTTAATCTCATAGTGCTGAAGTCAATGTGTCAGCTGGCCTGGGCTCCTCTCAGGAGGCTTTGGGAGAAAATCCACTTACGGATCACTCAGGGTGTTGGCAGATTTCAGTTTCATGCAGCTGTAGGACTAAGCACCCAGGTCGTTCTCAATTTCCGGAGGCTGCTTGCATTCCTTGGCTCATGGCTTCCTGCATCTTCAAGGCCAGCAACAGCAAGTTGAATCCTTGTGCTGTGAATCTCTCTGACTTCACCTGCTGTCCTCCTCTACTGCCTTTAAGAACACATGGGATTACATTGATAATAATGTACCCACTCAGATAATCCAGATTAATCTTCCTATTATAAGGTCAACTAATTAGTAACCTTAATTACATCTGCAAAGCCCCTTTTGCTGTAAATGTAATGTATTCATGGATGTGATATCTCAGCCTATTCAAAGATTCTAGAGATCAGAGGTGTGATCTTGAGGATGGGGACATTTAAAAAATTTTGCCTACCGCATAAGCCAAATAGGTGGTATCTACATGACCTTGGCCCATTAACCCTGGGTAGGTGTCGCTATGCAGGTGACACTATTACACTTGTAGTGTTGTAGTGTTTGTATCCAATAGACCTTTAAGCCATTTAATAAAAAGAACTTAGTTATTTTTCATATCT
Source organism: Piliocolobus tephrosceles (assembly GCF_002776525.5). NCBI lineage: Eukaryota > Metazoa > Chordata > Mammalia > Primates > Cercopithecidae > Piliocolobus > Piliocolobus tephrosceles. Next base: position 485 of record NW_022325423.1, on the reverse strand, counting down.
TGGGGAGGTGCTACCATAAGACATTACTACCACCTTATCTTATATTAGCTGAGATGTGGCAAGAGTAAGATCCCACTGAAGAAGTACCTGGGGACCCCAGGGTCACAAAAGCAAGAGTGACAAAGAGGTGCTGGGCTGGGGACATTGAGTCTTCACTCATTCTTAACTCCTCCTTATCTTGAGCTAACCTGATTGGTGCAGGGAGCCATTAGGACCCTCAGCCTCACTCATGAGTGCAGCCTGGCATTGGTTTTAGTGAAACAGATCCATCATCCAATTTGCCTAGTGTGGGCCCAGGGTACCAACACATCTACAAGTGACACCATTTTCATTCTTTCGTGATACTGATGCCACCTGTAGCATGGTTTCTACTCAGATCTCTAGTGCCCAGCTCTTTCCTTCCCCCTCTTTGCATACATCTCTGTCACCACAATGGTCAAAGCCCTGATCTGATAGAACTCTATACCCAGACTCGCAGCAGTGCT
>NW_022325422.1:0-2544 GCF_002776525.5 Piliocolobus tephrosceles | reverse complement strand
TTAGCCAGGATGGTCTCGATCTCCTGACCTCGTGATCCGCCCGTCTCGGCCTCCCAAAGTGCTGGGATTACAGGCTTGAGCCACCGCGCCCGGCCAGCGATCCCAACACTTTTGGGAGGGCGAGGTGGGCGGATCACAAGGTCAGGAGATCAAAACCACCCTGGCTAACACCGTGAAACCCCGTCACCACTAAAAACACAAAAAATTAGCCGGGCGTGGTGGCCGGCGCCTGAGGCAGGAGAATGGCGTGAACCCGGAAGGCGGAGCTTGCAGTGAGCCGAGATTGTGCCACTGCACTCCAGCCTGGGCAACAGAGCAAGACACCGTCTCAAAAAAACAAACAAACAAAAAAAAAACGGGGCCTTATTCCTTTATCCTCTCTGTACCACATGGGTTTCCAGAACTCGGGGCAGAGTGACAGGGACCACTTTCCCACGCTGGTTCCCAGCTTCCCCTTCAGTAGAATCAGCAAGGCTGATCGGAAATCTGGAGAGGCCCTCCTGATTAAACTACCCATTCCCAGGGTCTCACTGCACCTCCCCCACCACCTGTCCGTCCCAGAGCCAGGTTTCTATGCCCACCTCCATTCCCTTACCCGAGTGCAGTTGGCAGCCCGTGGCTCCAGGTCCTTGGGATCCACAAGGTGGCTCAGAAGACTGCTCTCCAGGTGGCCCCGGGGAGCAGTGGAATCAAACTGGGCATTGGGCTTAGCTAACAGCAAGGGCAGGGCCACAGCAAATCCAGCCATATCCACAGGGAAGGGCCTGTTGGGCTCCCATGCTGTGTGGAAGCCTACTACCCGGCCGTCCTGTACCTGAGGGCCCTCAAATCGCAGGCCGCCCACCAGCCCCACAGGCCACACTGAGACACCACGGGTCCAGCGCATCTAACAGAGGTCAGGAGAGAAGAAACAGAGGGGTGGGCCGGGAAAGGGATCAGCAGAAAGAGCCACCTGGCTCACTCTGCCCCATGCTTCCAGCCCCTCACCCAGCAGCCAATGGCAACACTGCTAACCAAGGTAACGAATAAAGCTGGCCGCACCTGGTCTCTTGCCCCTCCCCATCCTGGTGCTCACCTCCTCAAACAGCTCCCGGCTGTAGGTGTTGTCATCGTCAGCAAAGTACACGACTCCTTGGGTCCCTGGTGGTGGTGGGTCCTTCTCCCCACCCACAGCACCTCCTCTGCCCCGGAGCCAGTCCAGGGCCTTGTTCCGCTGCTCAACACCACGGGGATGAACCCAGCCAGGCTCGCCCTCCCTAAGCCGCTGCGCTTTGGGTGTGAGGACCACCAGGTGTGTGAAGAGGAGACCAGAGGCAGCCAGCAGCCCTGAGACCAGCGGGGTGGGACTCTCAGCATCCTCCACCAGCAGCCAATGCAGCCGGGGCACCAGGCTCAGTGTCTGGGACAGCCGTACCAGCTCTGCCTTCTGTACCAGCCTGTAGTGGAGAGATGCAGCACAAGGGAAAGGAGCAGGCTCCAGCCAGGGCACACAGCTTCTTCATCTCCCTTGGCTTTTCCCAACCAATGCCTAAACTCCCTCTTTCTTGCCTGTCAACTTCATGCTAACACTCACCTGCCCTGTTCTTCCGCTCCATGTCCATCACCCACCTCAACCCCAGAGTTCTGGCTGTGGGAGACTATAAATTAAGGGCACAGGGCCACGTGTGATGGCTCACGCCTGTAACACCACCACTTTGGGAGGTCAAGGCAGGTGAATCACCTGAGGTCTGGAGTTCCAGACCAGCCTGGCTAATATGGTGAAACCCCATTTCTACTAAAAAAATACAAAAATTTGCTGGGTGTAGTGGCGCATGCCTTTAGTAATCTCAGCTACTTGGGAGGCTGAGGCAGGAGAATCACTTGAACCTGGAAGGCAGGGGTTGGAGTGAGCTGAGATTGCGCCATTTCACTCCAGCCTGGGCGATAACAGCAAAACTCCATCTCTTTTTTTTTTTTTTTTTGAGACAGAGTCTCGTTCTGTGGCCCAGGCTGGAGTGCAGTGGCCGGATCTCAGCTCACTGCAAGCTCCGCCTCCCAGGTTTACGCCATTCTCCTGCCTCAGCCTCCCGAGTAGCTGGGACTACAGGCGCCCGCCACCTCGCCCAGCTAGTTTTTTGTATTTTTTAGTAGAGACGGGGTTTCACAGTGTTAGCCAGGATGGTCTCAATCTCCTGACCTCGTGATCCGCCCGTCTCGGCCTCCCAAAGTGCTGGGATTACAGGCTTGAGCCACCGCGCCTGGCCAAAACTCCCAGTTTTTATATGACATCTGTTGATTGTTCACATTTGGCAACAAATCCATTTTTTTTAAAAGACATCTGATCTGCAGGCCAAAATCAAACCCTTTCGAAGGGTGGGTAGACCCTTGTCCTGTCAATTTGCAACTTCTAGGCCAGAGTTTTACTCTTGACAGGATTGAGTTCCCAGTCCCCAGTTTTTCTTTTTATGTAAAAATATTTGTAATCATAATATTTTATTTTATTATTTTATTATTATTATGTTTTTGAGATGGAGTCTTTCTCTGTCACCCAGGCTGGAGTGCAGT
>NW_022325421.1:0-9777 GCF_002776525.5 Piliocolobus tephrosceles | reverse complement strand
TAAGTGGAGAGATATTCCAGGTTCATGGGTAGAAAGACTATCATAGATATATTCAGTTTTTCCAAATTTATCTGTACATTCAAGGCAATTCAAATCAGAATCCCAGCAAATTATTTTGTGGATGTCAACAAATGGTTCTAAACTTTATATAGAGAGGTAAAAGACCCAAAGTAGCCAGTTCGGTATTAAAGAATAACAAAGTTGGAGAACTAGCGCAATTTGATTTCCAGACTTAATATAAAGCTACAGTAATCAAGACAGTGGCATTAGTGAAAAAGTAGACAAACAGAATAAATGTTATATTTTTAAAAATTGAACAAATGTTCAATGGAACACAGTAGAGATCCCAGAAATAGGCTCACATAAATACAGTCAACTAATCTTTGGCAAAAATGCAAAGGTAATTCTATAGAGAAAGGATTGTCTTCTAAATAAATGGTGCTAGAACAGCCTAACTTCCACATGCAATAAATAAATAAAATAAATAAGTAAATCTAGACACAAACATTAGTCCAAAATTGTTCACAGTCCTAAGGTAAAATGCAAAAATATAAAACTCCTAAAAGGTAACATATTGAAAAAATCAGCGTGACCATAGGTTTGGTGGATTTTTAGATTACAACTCCAAAAGCAAAATCCATTTAAAAAATCAGCAAGAATTCCTTAAAATTAAAAAAAAAAAAATAGTTTTTCCAAAGACACTATCAAGGGAATGAAATGACCAGCTGCAGACTGGAACAGAATATTTGCAAAACATGTACTAGATCAACGACTGACATACAAATATACAAAAAACTTAAAACTCAACAATAAGAAAAGAAACAATTCGAATTTTTAAAAATGACAAAATATCTGGATGGACAACCTCACCAAAGGAGGTATACAATGTCAAATAAAAATACAAAGAGTTACTTGATGTCATATGTCCTCAGGGACTTAAAAACAAGTGAGATACAACCACACACCTGTTAGAATGAATAAAATGAAAACACTGACAACACCAAATGCTTGTGAGGATGAGGAGCAAAGGGAACTCCTATTAATGGATTGTGGGAATGCAAAATAATGCAGACATATTGGAAGACAGTTTGGCAGTTTCTTCCAAAAATAATATTTACTTACGATATGATATAGCAAGCACACTTCCTGGTACCTACCAAAAGGAGTCTAAAAACATGTCAACACAAAAACCTGCATACAAATGTTCATACCATTTTTATTTATAATTAGCAAAACTTGGAAACAACCATGATGTTCTTCAAAAGGTGAATGGATAAGGAAACTGTGATAGATCCATAAAATGAAATATTATTCGGCGCTAAGAAAAATTCAGCGCTCAGGCCTGTAATCCCAGCACTTTGGGAGGCCGAGGCAGGCGGATCACGAGGTCAGGAGAACGAGATCATCCTGGCTAACATGGTGGAACCCCATCTCTACTAAAAATAGAACCTTGTCTCTACTAAAAAATACAAAAAGTTAGCCGGGCGTGGTGGCAGGCACTTGTAGTCCCAGCTACTCGGGAGGCTGAGACAGGAGAATGGCGTGAACCCGGGAGGTGGAGCTTGCAGTGAGCTGAGATCACACCACTGCACTCCAGCCTGGGTGACAGAGTGAGATTCCATCTTAAAAAAAAAAAAAAAAAAAAAAAAGAGCTGTCATACTATTACTATGAAAGACTTGGACTTTATGTAATAATAATTTATCAATGTGATTCAACAATTTTAACCAATGTACTAAACGAAAACAAGATGTTAATAGGGAAAGCTGTGCAATGGGTGGAAATGAGGAATACAAGAATTCTCTGAACTTTTCTATTATGTTTTCTATAAATAGAAAACTGTTCTAAAAATAAAGCCTACCAGTTAAAGACCACAAAAAAAAAAAAAAAGAACAGGTGAGCCAGACTTTCAGAATGTGGAGACCTGGAAAACATATATCGCGCTCTTTACAAAACAGCAACAAGGCAAGGAAATTCTTCCTATTCATAATTTTTGTTGAATTCACAGAAAGCTGAAGTTGCTGGGAAGACAGTTAACCTAAGTGTAAGACACGTGACTCCAAAATGAGATGAGAGAAACCTTAGCTTACTTGTAGCAGATGGCATTTCAGCAATGGTGAAAAGAAGTTAGCTGAATTTTTAATGAATTACTCAAGCTACATGTGGAGTAGCAAGAAAATATGAACCTCTAGGGGCGGAGGACCCAAGGGCAATTTGCACTTATTCATAGATTCTTTTCTAATGACTTTTCTAGAACTCTCAAAAAAAAGATTAGGGGTGTGAAGATGCTGACTTAAATGAGAGGCTGCTTCAAGGAGGGCAGAAAGCCAACACAATATCCTTTCCCCCTCCTCTCCTATGGGGCAACATTTTTTTTTTTTTTTTTTTTTTTGAGATGGAGTTTTGCTCCGGTTGCCCAGACTGGAGTGCAGTGGCGCAATGTCGGCTCACCGCAACCTCCGCCTTCCGGGTTCAATCTATTCTCCTGCCTGGAAAATCTTAAACCACTAGGTGAAAGACAACTATCTTGTCACCTGTGGGGCACTGGTGAAAACCTATCAAGTGGAGAAAGTGACCAAGAGAAAACAAACACACAAAAAAACCAAACCCTCTGCCTTCATGGGAGTGGCAGGAATAAGTCCCGGGCCCTGACCTGCAGCTGAGTGCCTGACAGGATCCCCGAGAAGTCTGGACATCCATGACTCAGGGAAGCAGTGCTTGCTTAAGACTGAGATTTAATCAGAATCATAGAGAAGCCCCCATCATACTATGCCCCTGACACCAAGCTAATGACTGTTGAGTAGCAAGTAATAATAGTCCTAATGTTATAGTCTAGTAAATAATCATCAGGCTGTATAATGCAGAAAACATAAATGAATGGATTTCCCAAGCTGGAAAATGTGAGGTGTTTTTGTGGCTTTTATGTGGAAATAATTTGGAGAGGCACTGGGGGGCTGTTATGGGCTGAAATGTGTTCTTTTAAAATTTATATGCTGAAACCTTAAAGAGAGTTGAACAAGGAGCCAGCAAATATTTTCATTCTAGCTTTCCTGAATTGATGGCATTTAAATACATGCAGTGGCATATAGAAAGTCTTACATTTCCTCTGTTGCAAGTAGCCATTCCACTATCAGAAGAGAAGGCTGGAATCTGAGGCAATGATCAAAAGATACTGATGATCTTCCCCATACAGAGTAATTTGCCATTGTGATCCCCTACAGATATTGCTAGTACTCCATCTTCCCCTACCACAGAGGTTCTGAATTTCTGACCTTTGGGTCCTTTTTTTTTTTTTAATTCTAGTGCATCTAGATGGCAAGAATGAGTCATCTTGAAGAAAAAGCAGTGGGAGATCAAGAAGAATTCTTGTGACAAGGAAAACATTATGGAGGTATTAAGTTGACTTTGGCGAAGCAGTGAAAAAAATATTTTTCTATAATACATAATCACAATTGCGGAAAAAACGATAAATCTTTCAAGAACCAAGGAGTTGCAGTCGCAGTTCAGGTTTGAATGGTAAGGAAAACACACGTCACCCAAAATGTCGTTGCTTACCAATCTATGGCTTATTGCAGGACAAGGACATGACACAACATTATAGTAAAAATATATACATCTACGATAAAAGCTGTCTCACAGCAAGGGGTCTGAAGAGGCCTGGGCCACATCCATCCAAGTATTCTCTATAGTGCCTCCTCCAGGACTCCTCCAGTATATACCTTATCTCTCTCTTGTGTTTTTGGTTTTTTGTTTTTTTTTTTTCCAGACAAAGTCTCACTCTGTCGCCCAGACTGGAGTGCAGTGGCGCCATCTCGGCTCACTACAACCTCCGCCTCCTGGGTTCATGCGATTCCCCTGCCTTAGCCTTCCAAGTAGCAGGGATTACAGGCACACAACACCACGCCCGGCTACTTTTTGTATTTTTAGTAGAGACAGGGTTTCACCATGTTGATCAGGCTGGCCTTGAACTCCGGGCCTCAAGCCATCTGCCCACCTTGGCCTCACAAAGTGCTGGGATTACAGATGTGAGCCACCGTGCCCGGCCTACACCTTATGTCTTGAACAGTGGACCACTGATATCTGCACGGAACACCTCAAAACCAGTTGCCCAGAACGGAGTCTCAACAGGAGTTTCTTATACACGGTTTATCCTGTAGGCATATTCTTGCTATGTAACCAGCACAAAAGTCAGATCCCTCTAAGAAGCTTATGGAAACCAGGTGCTGACAATGTTAAACTTCACCTGAGCCCTGTGCTCCTGGGAAACAGCTGAAGTTAGGGTATACCCCCACTCTTTGTGGTTCCAAGAAAAGATTTACAGCAAAGAGCTGATGCAGGGCAAGTGAGCTCTCAAATTGGAGCTTAGCCCAGGAGGGTTCTTGGTTTGCCCAGGAAAGAAATCAAGGGCTAGCCAAAGGTGTTAGACAACTTTTATTGAAGCGGCAGCATCCAGCTACAGCAGAGACACTGCTTTTGGAGTAGGGCTAATCCATAGGCACTGTGCCCAGAGCAGCAGCTCAGAGGCAGTTCTGCAGTCATATTCACACCTACTCTTAATCACATGCAAATTAAGGGGCAGATTATACATAAATTTCTAGGAAATGAGCGATAATGTCTGCATCATCAGGTTCTTGCCATGGAAAGTGGTGATAACTTTTGAGTGTTGCCATGACAAATGTAAACTAACATGGCACACTGGTGCGTGTGTCTTAATAGAAAGCTGCTTCTGCCATGTCCTTGTTTTTGCTAGTCTTCAATTTGGTCTGGTGTCCGAATCCTATCTCCAGAATCGAGTTCTGCCCCTCACCTCAGTACCACCCTTCTCCACTTGACTTAGATAAGATTTGTGGATGATACTTTGTTTAAGACAAGGCCCAGACCCTCCAAATTCTCATTCTTTGCCTCAGTAATGATTGATTTGCTGAGCTGTTTGTACCCATTGACCAAACTGGACAAAATACCTGCTAACTCATCATTACCAAACTTTTTGCTACATTCTTCTGCTTTATCACAAATTTCTAAACTCCTAAACTTTGACCCTTTAAGACTGGGCAAGCAGAACAACCCCTTACAAATGACCCTTTTTTGAGAATCTATTGCTCTCAGAGAAAAACCTTCCCTGCTTAAGTGTCTGATCATGCTCCCCATTCATCCCACTGCTCCACACCTGGTTCTTTCTAGACCTGTTTACTCCTGCATGAGAGAAAATTTCTTCCTGCTTGGCCTTTGAGGCGTTTTCAGATCTTATGATCTGAGTGTTGTCCTTATTCTGATAGACTTCCTTTCCTAATTGGAGTTATCCTCTTTTCCCATAGCAATTGTCCTTTGGAGTAAAGTCTTTCCTTAGCTAAATCTAGATTTGCCTTGTGTTTCAGAGGTCTAATCACCAGTCTCACTGCTATTAATAACTGGTGTTGACATGCTGGTACAATTTGCCTCCAAATCTCCATGGACAGACACGTGGTTACAAAGCAAGATGATTAGTAGCATTATTAATAGAATTCAGTATATTTCATGCTATGTGCATGTACAGGTACTTGAGCAACAGATGAATGAGAATTACTATAGAAGCCTGTTGGGATTAAACCTTACAGCATAGGAGAAAAAAGGAAGAAGAGTTTTAAAACAATGACAAACTAAGAAAGACATGGATAAAACCTAGAAACCTAAACACAGGAAGAATTTTCATCCTAATGAGAATATACCAGATATATTTTTATAATAAAAACTCTCCATTTTTAAAGTAAGGAAAGTGAGAGGGTACACTAAAGGGAAAAAAATCCTGTCCAATCCTTTCGTATATTCAAACTTTATAAATCAAAAGAACTGTTAAAATTATCTAGCCCCTTCTCTCAAATAACAACAATGGAGAGATATCAGGCTGATCTAAAATCTCCCTGTGATACAGGGCAGGCAAGCCACAAAATTGTGTCTTAGCCAGGGAAAGTTCTTGGCTTTGCCCAGGAAAGCTTTCAAGAGCGAGCAGGTGGTGGAAGAAAACAGCTTCATTGAGGCAGCAGCATTACAGCACAGTGACTGCTGCTACAGAACAGGCTGCCCCATAGGTAGTGTGTGGACAGCAGCAGCTCAAGCTCAGTGCTGCAGTCAAACTCTATCTACCTTTAATTATGTGCAAATTAAGAGGTGAGTTATTCGGAAATTATAGAAAAGGGGTGGTAACTTCTGGATTGTTGCCATGGAAATGGGTGGTAACTTCTGGGTGTTGTTACGACAATGGTCCACTGTCAGAATGATGGTGGGCATATTTTAGGAAGACTTAATTTCTGTGCCTCTTCCCTATTTCAGCCAGTCTTCAATCTGGTCCAGAGTCAAGTCCTGCCTCTTATCTCGCCTTCACTTAATAAGTATTAGGAAACAATGACATATTTTCCTTACTGTGTAAAAGCAAATTATAGTATTTACATACACATCAGAGCTGAGAAATAAGCAAATAAATATATGAATTTTGTAAAAATATAGCACCTTCTGATAATCTTACAGTAAACGTAAATACAGTAAAAATTAGCCCTTATGAGCAAAAAATTTTACAGGGTAATTGTCTACAGCATTAAAATGGATAAATATATAGATATAAATGTAATATTTGAATTAAACCTCTATATAAATGACCACATTTTTGTTTGGAAAATGCTACAGAAGTGTTTTAAATGTAAAATTCTAAGGATTACAGCCCTGCTTAATTCACTCAGAGAATTCAAAACAAAGGAAAATATAGTTTACTTATTAATTTTTAAATTTTTTGTTCTTTTTTGTGAGAAACACCTTAATACATGATAAGAATAGAAAAAAAAAGATCTATCTTCCATATCACAGAATAAGAAAATATCAGACAAAATAACATCGTATCTATATGGCTAGCAGAAGAAAGTAAAATGATAAAAGACATTAAATGGTACAGACATGTTAATAGATTCAAAGAGTCTAAACTTCATATTTTAAAGGCAAGACTTTACATTGAGTCAACAAAGTTATAAATATTTATTTCTTATAAAATATTTAAGTAACCCAACATAAACAAAATGCTGGAAACAAAGAATGAACAAATATATGTACCTTAAAAGTGAAACAAATGTTTATCAAAATGAGAAAAATATAGGATATAATTTATTAGTAATAAAAACATGAACTGAAGCAAAAGGGGTAATCTACTTTATCTGAAAGTTATAGCTACTATTTAAATGACAAAAATGTATTTATAAGCACAACTATATGTCACATCAAAATATGTAAATCAGGAAAGTTTATAATTAGGAAGTACTGATAAAAACAAATAATGTAATATAATATTTTAGAGCATGTGCAAATAATATAGTTAAGAAAAACAACAAACATTATGGGATTTGACCTATGTTAACTTAAAAACTACTTAGTGGAATAGCTTTTTTGAAAAGCAGATGGATCCACTGATATATAATTTTAAAATAATTTTTAAATAGTTGGATAGCCATCAGATTCATTTAAGAGGCTTGTATTATATTTTTAATCCTGAAAAAATTCCAGAAATTTTAAAAAAGTAATAATAAAGTCAATTATCTCATGTTAATATATGTAAAAATCCAAATGAAATTAAGTGGTTGTTATAGACTGAATACCTATGTTGTGTTCACCCACCCAAAATTCATGTGATGAATTCTAATGCCCCAGTGTGTTGGCATTAGAAGATGGGTCCTTTGGGAGATAATTAGGTCAAAAGGGTGGAATCCTCATGAATAAGATTAATATTCATAAAAGGCATCCCCAAAATGTTGTCTTGCTTTTGCTGCCACGTGAGGATAAATCGGCAGATTGCAACCCAAAAGAGAACCCTCACCAAAACATGACCACCCTGGTGCCTCGATCTTGGTCTTCCAGCCTCCAGAACTATGAAGAATAAATTTCTGTTGCTTATAAGCTACCAGTCTATGCTATTCTGTTATAGCAGCCCGAACTAAGATACATGATGCAAAGATTCCTCTGCCAAAACTGACTGTGGTTTAATGAATTATTCATTAGTAAAGGAGTACTAATAATGCTAAGATGGATGAACATTTAAATAACATTGAAAATAATACTGAAATGTAATATAAAATCTTAGTATTCAAATGTCTACATAAAATTTGACCTTAGCTAAAAGTAGAAATGTACTTAGAAAAAGAGAAAGTAAAAATTAAAATTTAAATACCTATTATTTTCTCTTAGTAGAGATTTTGCTCATTCATTTTAATTATTGCTCAATTCAAATTATTTTTAAATAATTATATGTAAAATGGTAAAGAGATTAAGAATGTGTTCAAAACTAAAAGCAACACACTGTGGGTGAATTAAGCAGCAAAACAACCCACATTTGAAAGGTAGTCTTTGATATATCCCTGGACTCCATGTGCTGTTTTTGGTTTGTACATTTTTGTTTGCCAGTAAAGCACCTGGGCAGGATTAGACAAGAACAACCAGGAGTTCAGTTATTTTATCGTACACAACAAAATGCTAATGATGCCAGTACTCTGCATAGGCAATTCTTGATAAAAGGTCATTGGCAGCAAGCATCATTGAACTTCTGTTGATCTTCATTCCAGAGATTAATTGTGCTTGATTGCATATGATATTATTTTCATTGGAACAACTGATGTTGACTGAGATAGTGAGGTCTGATCTCCCTGGGATTACTCAAAGGATTTTGGAATGCAGCAGTTTTTCTTGTCTTCCTTTAATCTAGTGACCTTGTTGATACGATCTGTTAGGGTAGTTGTTTCAATAATTCTATATTTATTCTGCTATTTTGAAAGTGTTTTTTCTCTGTTTTTTAATTCAATTCACAGAAAAACTCAGAAATCATGATATTTATCACATGTTTACTCCCCATGTTTTCAAATTTTTTTAAAAAAACAAAAACAAGAGTAATAACAACAAAAAAACACCGCTTGAGTCAAACTTTCCTACTGAAGTATCATTCTTATTTTCTTTATGATTTAAGTAGGTTAGATAAAAGAAACACAAGCATTTCATGTATTGCAGTCAATATGCTTAATGCCATTTTGTTTCTCAGAAAGTTGTAGAGTAGATTTTCAAGGATAACTTTTTAAGTCGCTATTATAATTTTTTTGTTCTAAATGACCTATAAATAAAACTGAATAAATAAGTAAATAAAATTATAATGTCTATGTTTCTGCAGAATTTTTTTTCTATTATTAAGATGCTCTAGACTGAATTATGTATCCTAAAGTTCCTATGTTAAAATTTTAGCCCCCAACAATTTGGAGATTAAGCTTTTATGATGTCATAAAAGTGCCCCCCCTAATCTAACAGGACTAGTGGCCTTATAAAAGGAGGAAGAAAGAGAGTTATCTTTCTCTCTCTATGATTATGCACCAGGAAGGTAGCCATTTGCAAGCCAGAGGGGAGTTCTTGCCAGAACTTGACTATACTGGCATCCTGATCTCAGACCTCCAGCCTACAGAACTGTGAGAAAATACATTTCTATTGTTTAAGTCACCCTTTCCATGGTATGTTTCTATGACAACCTGAGTAAGATATAAGAGATTAACAAAACATTTTTTACTCTTATCATCTGTAGTACAGAGACATGTAATTCAAAGGCATTACAATGGAATATATTATTTAATTAGATAGCATATTACTGGAAAATATACATTATTGATAGGTATTACAAGAAAGTAACTTGGTACTTAATTTGTTCAAAATTCAAATATAAAATCTATATTCCTGTTGTCTGTGGAGAAGAATGATACCATACTGATGTTTCTCAGGAAAAATATATACTG
>NW_022325420.1:2232767-2234508 GCF_002776525.5 Piliocolobus tephrosceles | reverse complement strand
CACTATAGAACTGTAGGATTTATAATGTTCCATAAGAGGCTTTCATGGCAAACCACAGACATTCGCATTTGGGTGCCTAAGTCAGGTTCTTGTGAGGTCCCTCTTCCCTGTTACCACCTGGCCTTCCTTGGTGTATGCACTGGGGTTGAGGGGTAGGGCAGAGAGTGTTTTCTAGTCTCTTTCCCTTCATATAAGAACACTAATTTGATCATGGCAACTCCACTATGATGACTGCATCTAAACTTAATTACCTCCCAAAGATTCTGCCTTCTAATACTGTCCCATTGGAGGCTAAAGTTTCAACATATGAATTTGGGATTGGGGTGGTGTGGGCACAAACATGCAGTCCATAAGTGTCAAAGCAAAATTCCACCAAAGTTAAACAGATAAGGAAGACTTTATTCAAGGCTATTGCAACAGGTAAGAGATGCCAGGACTGAGTTTGAACTCAACTTCATTGAAACAAAAGGTGGGAAGATTTTTAAGTACTGCTGTGAGCTAACAGAAGACTACTGGAGGATATTAGGGAAGAGGCTGATTGATGCAGTGTGTGGAGGACATTGAGTTATTCCTGGAGTGTGTATTTTTCTCTGTAATAAGACCACCTGTGTTTGCTAATAGGCACCCATTGAAGTTAAACTCCTACCCTTTCCTTAGAGCCTGGGTTGATAGAAGTTTTAACTTTCTTGATGATTACATTTCAAAAGGATAGCTTCAGGGTCCTGGAGAAAGACACTCTTGGCTTGTAAAACTGGCAGGAGACTTTCTACAATATTTACATCTCAAAGGAGCAGAAAGAGAATTTACATGTCTTCTAAAGTAAATGTTTTAAGAAAAGGGAAGTCAAGAGTCTAGAGTCAGAAAGAAACTTGTCTAAGTTAGGCAAGCTTAGAGCAACGTCTTGCGTAATAAATCTTTTTCAGTTTCTGCTGAACCAGAGCCTCTCTGCAGTATGATTTGCTACAAAACAAAATGTTGTGAAAAATAAATTTAACTTCATACAAGAAGGTTTAGCAACAGAATGGCATCACTGGGAGAAGTTTCCCTCAAAGGCAGAACTCTGCCCAAGCTTGCATTGAGAACTGCATGATATCAGTACAGTTTTCCAGAGCCTGACTGTTGTGATTAAAGTATAAATCTTATTTCCAAATGAAAACAAGTCACCATATGGTTCAGGTGACCTGAAGAAAGAGTAATTCATTTCCGAGAACTTGCTTTACCCTCAAACACAGAAGAGAAATCCATAGATTTTTTTTTATGAAATGCAATAATGGAGTTGCTAGTTTTTCCCTGCCTCCCGTACATCACAGAATATATTTTATCATCAAGAATATGAGACTTTAGTTTTCATTCCTATCTCAAACCCTCCTTCACTTCCACCCCTGTCACTTAAATTTTGGGATGACCAGGGGAAGTTGAGAGCCTTATTTAACATTTTGAGCCGGGCGCGGTGGCTCAAGCCTGTAATCCCAGCACTTTGGGAGGCTGAGACGGGCGGATCACGAGGTCAGGAGATCGAGACCATCCTGGCTAACACGCTGAAACCCCGTCTCTACTAAAAATACAAAAAACTAGCCGGGCGAGGTGGTGGGCGCCTGTAGTCCCAGCTACTCCGGAGGCTGAGGCAGGAGAATGGCGTAAACCCGGGAGGCGGAGCTTGCAGTGAGCTGAGATCTGGCCACTGCACTCCAGCCCGGGCGACAGAGCAAGACTCCGTCTCAAAAAAAAAAAAAAAAAAAAA